>NC_041388.1:674863613-674869219 GCF_002162155.2 Triticum dicoccoides | reverse complement strand
TCTCTCTCTCTCTCTCTCTCTCTCTCTTCTTTTAGTTTTTCTTTTCTGGAAATCAAAAGCTACTGCTTTGCAATTATTCCGAGCACCAATTGGCTCTTGTAAAAATGTGCCACATGCCACAATAATTACTTTGCAATATTGTGAAGTTGCAGAAAAAATTGTTTTGAGCATTTGGAAATGATTACACACTTTTAGAAATTGAAAAGGCCAATTTAATTGTTGCTGGACCACTCAAATAATTTCCAGGAGCATTTTTGGAATGCAACAGAGGTAGGTTTCATCATGACAAATACTTAGGGAACATTTGCCACATCGTGAACTATTTTTCTATCTTATTTGAAGATGCAAATACTCCCTCCGTCCGGTAAAGAGTGTGCATTTGGCTTCAAAATTTGTCCATAAAAGAGTGTACTTCTATCTTTCCAATGCACTTTAAAGTAGGAAAAAATACTTCTCTCTCATCACACGGTAATCAAGACTTATAACCATCTACACATGGTCTTCTTAATTTCTACATGCACTGAGCTCATTGGGTGTTGGTTAATTCAAGAGGAGAGAGATGGTGGCTTGCCCTTTTCCAATGCATTTTTTACTTGACTCCATAGTTTGTCCTAAAATCTCTAGATGTTCACTCTTCACCGTACGGAGGGAGTAATTGACTTGCAATTTGAATTGAATTGGAATTGATTTTTGGACAAGTGGCGTTTTGGCTTAGGAAAGCATGACGACAAGGCATCATTAGGGGGGATTACTGTAGCAAGATTCTCGGGGCGTTATAGATCTCCTCCACTACAAGAAATCTCGTCCCGAGATTTAAGTGCGGAAGTAAAGCGTAACTTCGGGAGAATTGACCCTTATAGGGTTAATTATCTGGTGAACAATTCAAGGAAAGTGGCAGATGTACCTCTCGAGTTGGAACTTAAGAAAACATCGAGAGCAAAATATGAAGGTACAATAGGAAGTTTCAAGCGAATGGACAAACGATCGATACCTGAACATAGTGTGAGAAGGGGGTTCAGAGCATCGGGAATAGATCATCTCTCGAAAGGTGACTCGTGACATGATACGAAGCCAAATGCAAGAATATTTCGGAATCAAAGATATATAGGAGAGTCAGGTTCCGATCCTGGGACCTGTGGGTTATGGGCCCACCATGTGGGTTAAAAGTAGAAAGGGGGCTGATAGCAAGGCACGTCAGATGATAGACTGTCAGTTATGTTGGCATCAATGTTGGTACCAAGGGCGAGGGATGAAGAGAACCATTTTCCTTCTCGTTGAACGAGGCGGACCAATAGGCAAAGTTCTCGTCCATCGGTGGCTACCGGAATGTCATCAACACAAACAACAGGGTCTTAGTGACATGGTTGTACACCAAGGTGTTTACATAAGCAGAAGAATATTACTACTTAGAGCATATAGACCACAAGAAAGGCTAAACAAAACAATGGAAATGAAAATGTGATGTCCAGAGTAAATAGAACAATGGAAAGGAAAATCTATTTGGACACATATTTCAGGGGTATATCCTTCCCAAGGACAAGCAGAGCATGATATCCATGACATGATAGAAAGTGGAAAACCATTTAGGTAAGGGGAGAGAAATTTCATGACATTACCCAAAGAACGGTGTTGGGATAATTGAGCAAGAAACCTTTAGCATTGGGCTTCAAAATGTTTTATTGAAAATCGGAGTACCAAAGACATGCTTCGAGATAGCACCGACATGTTATTTCAATTATGGATTGGGTCTGTAGATCATAAGAGATTCAAAGGAACATTTCCAAGATTACCTTGGAACGTAAGGTATAACCAAACACAATTAGGTTTGTGTTGGCAGGAAGTCAAGGACCTTGTCGATGATAGCACAATCATAGAGGGGCAAGGATGGTATTTCTCATCATGAATTCGATTGATATCCTAAAACAGGTCAGTATATTGGTGGGCATCAAGAGATTTTGTCGAGGTACTAAGAAGAGGCCATCGAACAACGACCACATGAAGCAAAAGGAATGATGAAGCAAAAGGTTATTGGAACCACGTATATGACACAAGCTCGGATTCAAGCGTGTTGTTCAAGGTGGAATGATAAGATGAGGGAGATCGACGTAAGCTTCGCTCATCATCGAAAAGTTGTGCTCCAAGAATAAGGACCAAGTAGCACAGTTAAAATTAGCACGATAATGATATATCCGATCAGGCTAGGAATGATGTGACGGAGTATCACTCCAATTAAGAATTTACAAGGGGTAGTGCAATGACACAATATCCTCGAGATAACATGAGGATATACTTGAAGGTAGATCAAATTGAAGGTGGATAGGTGAAATGACTTGCAGGAGACAAGTATTTTAACTTGTCCGGGAAATGGAATTAAGGAGAAACTATCATGGTCAGAACCACGGTTGCAAAGGATCAAATCCTAGATATAAGATGATCTTATACCAAGGGGATAATTAATTTTAAGAGAAGCTTACATGATAAGATCTACATCGTGTCCACGGGCATGAACACAAAGTTCAAGGTCGACTCCCACTTCCTCAATGCATATCATTTCATTTACTTCTCGCTTTCGATGAAGTTGTAGTGTTGAAAAGTTATCTGGCAAAACACCAGAAGAGTAAGACTCTTAAAACTCTCGGGTTCAAACGGATTAGGGGAGGCATAGGTTCAACCCATAGGGGCGTCTTAGGAACCTATTCCACAAACTTTAGAAGTAAACAACACAAGCTCGAAAGCAGAGCATGGTTGACAAAAGGAGAGGATACAATTTACCAAAGGCATTATGTATGTGGGAAAGGACTTACGAGGTTCTTTGAATATGAAGGACACTGTCGGATGATAATCCAATAATGGATCCGGTGATCCACAAAGGAGCTGATGTGAGTATCGATATTCAATCAGAAGAAGAAATAATGCAGAGGTGTCAGATTTTGGAAATATCTGATAATTCCAAAGCTTAAATGCGAAGGAATTATGATTTCCAATCCAAGGGATCAGAAGCAGATGCTCTAATCAAAAGATAAGCAAGTTGAAAAGACATAGATCGACAATCATCGAAGGTTTGATTTGCCGAGAACCAGCTCATGTCCGGCGTGGAGTCTGAGCCAGAAGGATAAAAAATAACCAGGGAATAACTAATGAATGTGTGCATTCACGTACATGTAGAATCAATAGGATAAGAATGAAAATCTCAAAGGAGTTTAATGAATATTGTTAGACATATGGAATTAACCATAATGCAAGATGATAAGGAAGAACATGAGCTATAGGCTACTGAGGATTGTCGGAAGAACGAATAGTATTCTAAAGAATTTGTGAAACACATGAACAACTAGGGATGAACGGATCCTCGGTAAGTGTGAGGAATTATCCATACATGTATTCATGCGGAAAAGGAGCTGCAAGGCAGCATGCACAAATGATTCTCGAAATATCCAAAGTATTTCAGGGGTATCCTATAATAACAGGAACAATTGGAAATGAAGGTATGGACAACAAGTGCATGCAACTGTCCTTAGGGATTTATCGGGGATATGGAATTTCAACGGCAAAGGCACAAGGGTTTCGGGCAAACATTAGAGAGTATCTTCGGAATCTTCTGAAGCAGCAAGCGATCATCTGAACTGAAGGGGCTCTCCGGGAGGAAGTAATTACGAGATCCTAGTGCCAGACTTAGTAAAATGTTTAACCCGAATAGACGAGAGATTAGAGTCCCAGAGTATAGACGAGGAATAAAAGATCCTAATACCACCCAATTGGCGACGTGGGCCCGTAAGCCACACAGCCAAGTTAGTAAAACGGTTTTTGGTTTCTAGACTCAACTTCGGCCAAGGAGTTGGAAAGGGGGCTACCTACAGGTAGTCGACTCTGATACCAACTTGTGACGCCCTCGATTCAATCGTACACTAATCATACACGCAAATGTGTACGATCAAGATCAAGGACTCACGGGAAGATATCACAACACAACTCTAGACACAAATTAAAATAAAACAAGCTTTATATTACAAGCCAGGGGCCTCGAGGCTCGAATATATAAGCTCGAAAACACAAGAGTTAGCAGAAGCAACAATATCTGAGTACAGACATAAGTTAGACAAGTTTGCCTTAAGAAGGCTTGCACAAAAGCAACATCGATCGAAAAGGCAAGGCCTCCTGCCTGGGAGCCTCCTAACTACTCCTGGTCGTCGATGGTCTCCACGTAGTAGTATGCATCGGCGGTGACATCTGGCTCCTGGGCTCCGACATATGGTTGCATCAACCGGAAAGAAGAAGAAAGGGGGAAAAGGGGGAGCAAAGCAACCGTGAGTACTCATCCAAAGTACTCGCAAGCAAGGATCTACACTACATATGCAACATTATCAAAGGAAGGCTGTATATGTGGACTGGGCTGCAGAAATGCCAGAATAGAGAGAAGGCCTAGTCCTATTGAAGACTAGCGTCTTTTGGAAACCACCATCTTGTAGCAATAGGAGGGAGTAGAGTAGCATAAAGTAACGTAGTAGTAATGTTATCAACCTCGGCTAGAGATCCTTTCTCGACTCCCCGCGAGAAAGCAATCCCAGAGCCATACTATCCAGTTATCATCACAATCCATTACTCATCACCATCCAGTCTAATCCGGAGTATCCAATTCTAGTTGTATCGATCGGGATACAACTCCAAGTGTCCGTTACTGTAGGACAGGCTATCGATAGATGTTTTCTTCCCTGCAGGGGTGCACCAACTTACCCACCACGCTCGATTAACTCCGGCCGGACACACTTTCCTGGGTCATGCCCGGCCTCGGCCAAACAATACGCCGCAACCCGACCTAGGCTTAATAGAGAGGCCAGCACGCCGGACTAAACCTATGCCCCCAGGGGTCATGGGCCATCTCCCCGGGAACTCCTGCACGTTGCGTACGTGGCCGGTGAGCAGACCTAGCTACCTCCTTCAACAAGGCAGGCGCTTATGCAGTCCAACCCGGCACGCGCCGCTCAGTCGATGATGTCTATTAAGCTTTGGCTGATGTATACGATGCAGAATGCCCATACTATGCCCATGTGATGGTTAGTGCTATCAGGCCAGAGGCCCCTCGGATCAAATATCCAAATCGTAGTGGATTAGGAATGCAGAGTAACAAGCAGAGACTCACGAAAGATGTGACCCCGTTGCGCTGTCTCGAGGACTTGCGGCAAGGGCTAGGAATGCCCGGCCACGCCTCGTAATTATCTCGCGGGCACCTTCCAAGTCCGCCCGACTCCACATCACTCGCAATTAAGCTCGCGCGGGTACCCCTCAGGGTCGACCCGTCTTTAGTAACATGGTTCAGTGCAAAGTCATAGTAACCATAGTAACTGTGTGTCTATCACCAAAAAGGAAACCCGAGGAATCACCCCTAGAGAATTCCACTCAATGTTATCATCAAGGTGAATGTAACAGGATCCACCCTCGAGGTTCACACTTGAGGGGTTGCACGACAGAGCCGTAACGGAAGTGGTTATGGAGGAAATCACCCTCGATGACCTCGGCTAGTTAGGTACACTATAGAGATCTCATCAGGAGTGATGTAAGAGGTTCCACCCTCGGCACTCAATGGTAACTCTATAGAGTCGTACAACTGG
>NC_041388.1:674862122-674863371 GCF_002162155.2 Triticum dicoccoides | reverse complement strand
GCCTGGTCTTTGATCCCGTTGATCAGGTCTTCAATGATGAAGCAGGGGCAACAAGGACAAGGTGGGGGTCACTTATGGATCACTAACCAACCTATACTAAGCAGTTTTGGATAAGCAGGTAAGGTGTGAAAGCAGGTAATAACAATAGGTTATGCATCAGAGTAGGATCATACAGAAAGCAGTAGCAGTTCTAATGCAAGCATGAGAGGGAAAGAAATGGGCGATATTGGAATGCTCAAGGGGGGTTTGCTTGCCTGGTTGCTCTGGCAAGGAGGGGAGTCATCGTCGATGTAGTCGATCACAGGGGCAGCATCGGTCTCGGGGTCTACCGGAGAGAAGAGGGGGAAGAAACAGTAAATATAAAGCAAACATAGCATCACAAAGTATAACGTGGCAATATGCTGTGGCGGGAGTGACCTAATGTATGGCTACACGATATAGGTGAAGGGGGGATTCAACCGAGAACGTTTTCCCGGTTTCAAACCTCTGTCAGACAGATGACCGAAGGGGAAATGTTCCATGTTCAGCATACTAGGGGCATGTGACAGATGAACGGACCGCGTATTCGGAAACGTTGGATTTTTCTGAGCAACTTTCATATAGAAAACATATTCATTTGAGCTACGGTTTAATTTCTATGATTTTTTAAAGATTAAAGCATAGTCTGAAATTATTTAAATTAACATAAAAAGAATTATGACATCAGCATGATGTCAGCATGACGTCATCAGTCAATAGAGTTGACCAAAGTCAACCCTGACGTGTGGGGCCGTTCTGTCATTGTCTAACAACTAATTAACAGTTTTAATCAACTAATCAAGTTAATTAGGTACTAAACAGAGTTAATTAAGTTAATTAATTACCTAATTATTTATTTATTTATTTATTTAACTAATTACTTATTTTTTCATTTAAAAAAATACATTTCTTTTTAAACGTTTTGGGGGCGGGCCCCACTGTCATAGGCCCAAGGGCCAGCAAGCGTGCGGTTAACGGGCGGAACGGGTGCGGGCGGGGCGTAGCCCGCCCGGGCGTGGGGCGAGGCCACCGGGCGGTAGGGAAGCCCGGCGAGGGGAAGGGGCGGCCAGGGGCACGGCCCTGGGCGACGGCGGGCGCAGACGCGGCCGGTGGGGGCGCGGGCGCTGCGGCGCGGGGTAGCGGGGAGCTAGGCGGCGGCGCAAGCGGCAACAACAACAAGGGGTGGCAGCGACGTTGGCGAGCATGGGAAAAGCGCGGCCGCAGGATGCAG
>NC_041388.1:674856486-674861369 GCF_002162155.2 Triticum dicoccoides | reverse complement strand
CTCTCTCTCTTTTCCTTTTCTTTTAGTTTTTCTTTTCTGGAAACCAAAAGCTACTGCTTTGCAATTATTCCGAGCACCAATTGACTCTTGTAAATTGTGCCACATGCCACAATAATTACTTTGCAATATTGTGAAGTTCCACAAAAAATTGTTTTGAGCATTTGGAAATGATTACACACTTTTAGAAATTGAAAAGGCCAATTTAATTGTTGCTGGACCACTCAAATAATTTCCAGGAGCATTTTTGGAATCCAACAGAGGTAGGTTTCATCATGACAAGTACTTAGGGAACATTTTCCACATTGTGAACTATTTTTCTAGCTCATTTGAAGATGCAAATAATTGACTTGCTTTTTTGAATTAAATTTGACTTGATTTTTGGACAAGTGGCGTTTTGGCTTAGGAAAGCATGACAACAAGGCATCATTAGGGGGGATTACTGTAGCAAGATTCTCGGGGCGTTACAGAATTAGAACATAAGGCATATTGGGCTATTAAAGAGCTCAACTATGACTTCAAACTTGCCGGTGAGAAGAGGCTTTTTGACATTAGCTCACTTGATGAATGGAGAACCCAGGCTTATGGGAATGCCAAACTGTTTAAAGAAAAGGTTAAAAGATGGCATGATGAAAGGATACAAAAGCGTCAGTTTAATGTAGGTGATTATGTATTGCTATACAACTATCGTTTAAAATTTTTTGCAGGCAAACTTCTCTCTAAATGGGAAGGTCCTTACATTATCGAGGAGGCCTACCGTTTCGGTGCCATAAAAATCAACAATTTCGAAGGCACAAATCCAAAGGTGGTGAACGGTCAAAGAATCAAACATTATATCTCAGGTAATCCCATAAATGTTGAAACTAATATTATTGAAACCGTAACCCCAGAAGAATACATAAGGGACATTTTCCAGAATGTTTCAGACTCCGAGAAGGAATAGGTATGTGTTACGGTAAGTAAACCGACTCCAAAACAGTTCTAATGGCAATTTTCTCCATTTTGGAATATTTAAGAAAATAGGAAAATAAGAAGTAGTCCGGGAAGGACACGAGGCGTCCACGAGGGTGGAGGGCGCGCCCTACCCCCCTAGGCACGCCCCCTGCCTCGTGGGCACCTCGTCCGTTCTCCGGACTCTGTTTTCTTGCACGATACTTCTTTTGGTCGGTAGAAATTCATTATATAATCTCCCGAAGGTTTTGACCACCGTATCACGCAAATATCTCATGTTTTTGTTTCGAGCTGTTTTTCTAACAGATCTAGATCGCCATGGCGTCTTCAGGTGCCCCCAAGGACAAGTTCTTTGAGAAGGTCATCAACCCCTACCTCGCGGAGGTGCTGCAACACCCCCAACCATCGAGATGCGTGTGGGGTTGCTGCACATCCGCGATGTTGAGGGACCAAGGAGGACCGAAAGCGTGGAGACAAGGCTCGAGGCAACGGAGCAACAAGTTCTCAAGTGTCAGGAGATGGTGGAGCGTGGACTCGACTCCAATCACATAATGATCACGGAGTTCACCAACAACCACAAGTTGGACGCCAAGGACATTGGGGAGGCCATCTTCAAGCTTCATGAGAAAATCGAGCACCTCCAAGCCCAGATCTATGACCTGCAAAATCAAAACTATGAGTGTGAATATAGATTCAAGAGGATGAGTTTGGCTGCAGATTTGAGGATTCCGGAGACTCGATCATCCTTCTATGATGGTGAGCCTATGCCTTGGAAGAGGGACGACAAGCCTACATCATCAACAACTCCATCTCCTTCACCGACAAAAGAGATATAATCACATGGGTATGGGCACTCCCCTTGGCAACTGCCAAGCTTGGGGGAGTGCCCCGGGGTCGTATCACCTTCACCATTATCTTTACTATTTTGTTAGTTCGATCCTTTTGATAATATCTTGATCTAGTAGGATAAAGTTTTAGTATGATCTAGTTGTGAGTTTTGCTTTATGATCTTCCTATGTAATCGAGTCCATGAGCTATATATAATAAAGATTAGTGTTGAGTCAAGGGCTTGATTATTTTTCTATGATCTTGAGGGAATAGAATAAAAGAGAAGAAATAAAAAGAAATAAAGAGATCATATGGATCTTATCACTACTAGGGAAAACCTTATACACAGAAGCTTATCAGTAGCGTGGTCTAAAAGGGGGCGCTACTGCTAATTAGTAGTAATGATGGGTATAAAACCCGCGCTACTACTAAGTTGATAGTAGTAGCGAGGGGTATAAACCCGCGCTGCTACTAAGTGGTGCCCCCGGGACAGACCATAGTAGTAGCGAGGGGTATAAAACCCGCGCTACTACTACGTAAGTAGCTATAGCGTTGGTAAGACCCCCATGCTATTACTAAGCATTTCCACCCCGACCCGATCCACTCCCACCCCATCACTCTCTCTCTCTCTAATCCTAAAAAACTATCTCACAAACTCACCTGCTCCTCTCCCCACGATCTCCTCGCCGCCACCACCACCCACGCCGGCCGGTTCCGGTGAGCACCGGTCGCGCGCAACACCACCCCAAGCTCCGCCCCTCCCTTCCCTCCGTCCAGATCTGACATGGCCGCAGTTCCTACACGGCCACCATCTTCTCCACCGCACTCTTGCACCACTTCATCCCGCTCCCCTTCACCGCCAGGCCCGCCGCCGCTGCCTCCTTCACCTGCGGCCCGCTGCGCGCCGTGTCGGCGCTGCTGGTGGCGCGGAGGCGGCTCCTGCTGCCCGTGGCTGTGCTGTCCGAGTTCGAGACGGAGGACACCGAGGGAGAGCAAAGCGAGGGCGAGGGCGGAGGAGACTCCGCGACCGAGTACTCCGAGGACCTCATGGTCTTCATCGGCAACCTGCCATTCACCGTCGATAGGGCGCAGCTCGCCGGGATCTTCGAGCAGGCCGGCTCCGTCGAGATGGTCGAGGTATAAATTCACAATATCTGGTCATGTTAACTAATAGCTAGTTTGGCGCAAATTATAATGGGCTAAAGTGAAATTCTGCTGGGCATTGCATGATTAGGATAGAGACTTCGGAGTTGGGACGTTTTGTTTCAGTGTAGTGTCAGGTTGTCCAAGGGATGTGGAATTGTTACTGTGTAGATTGTGTCCTCCAAGATAAGATAAGGTACTGTAAATTTTTCTCGGCATGAAGTAAGTTGGAGTTGGTTCAGTACTTCAGAGGCCTCGTAAATTCAGTACTTCAGTGTAGTGCCGAGAGCGCTCCAGCGAAGTCGGGGGAGTCCGCGATAAATCCTAATCCAAAGGTGGCCAACTTGATTAGAAGGTATATCTTGATGCTAACCCATGGGTGGGAATTTTTAGGGGGAGAATTAAAGAATAGAGCATTTGGGGGCAGGCTATGCTTGTGCGGTTATGCCTCCCCTGAACCCGTTATTGTTTCTTCATAAACTGCAGTAGACATCTAGAAAAAAATTGTTTAGTAGACTAGTCCAGAAATTAATCCTGTGATACAGAAAGAAAGTTTTAGGGCGAAAATTAAAGAAAAGAGCATTTGGGGGCTGGCTGTGCTTGTGCCTCCCCTTTGATAGAGAAATAGAAGTATTTATGCGAATGAACTGACCAAAATAAAAAGACTTTTGCAGATTGTAAAGTGTAGTTGGTGTTGTCCTTTGCAGCTTATACAGAGATGGAAAATGTGTATGTGAACTGTGATGATGGGAAAATATAAGAAAATGCAGATGGGCATTACTAACTTGTTTGTGTCATGTTTTCTGTCGATGTAGTGCAAGCGTCATCGCCGAAAACACATGGGTGGTCAGTGGGACTCCCCAGACCAAGAGTATGGATCCATCTCACTTCTCTATCATTTGGCCATGATGATGATGATGCAAGTTGTAACATTCTTAGATTGTATTTATGGATGCATCGCTTTAATGCAACAGCTAACCCTCATTCGCATCCATTCAAGCGAGATCCACTGGTTGTTATTTCTTAATTATCCTAGTCAATCTGAACAAGTTTATAACATCTCTCTATGCACCCGATTAGTCTTGTATCCCTGAAGCCATGCACTTTAGTTTGCCCATTCATGACGTGCCTGCTGTTAAAACATGTGTTCATTTGCAAATCCTTTCAATTCTTTTGCAGCTCACTGAATATATTTTTGCAGTTCGTTGTCAGAATCCATGGCGCTGGCCGCGCCGCACCTTTTCCTGCTTCTTCTCGTCTGAGGCAAGCACCAGCGGTACGTATCAGACCTCTTCTCTATGGTGTTGGCTAGGATTATATACGTAGTTGTCTGGGATTATAATGCTATCTTTGCTTACTGTTAACTGTCCAAATTGATGTAGGAAGATAAACAGTTGTTGATCGCTTCCACGATTAGCACCAACTAAGTTTCCTTTGATGTTTGCACCTTAGAAAGTGGTACACTACAAAAAAAGACACATCCGTGACATTTTGGGTCAAACGAAAAAAATTTCTGTCATACATATGACACTTCTATGACGATAATTGTGACAAAACCCGGTATCATCGGTGATGTGGTGGGCTCCTACTTCTGTGACAAAAATTCATGACAGAAAATGGGCTTTTCGTCCTGGGCGGGTCGGAGACGCGGCTGCATGACATTCTTTGGGCCATCCATGAAGGAAAAAACCGTGGTAGAAGCGAGGGGGAGGAAAATTTCGGGGAGTTCCCGGTTACGGTGGGAGGTCGGGGGCGAGCAATGCGCGTTTCTCTCGTACAGGTACGCGCGTGTGTGCGAGGCGTTGGCTCTAACTGAACCCGAGCGAGGCGTTGGGCTCTAACTGAACCCGAGCGATTGCACTACAGTCTACACGTTACTGAACCCGAGCGATCGATCGATGGCTGTTAACTGAACCCGATCGAGCGATTCCTTTGCTACTGCTGCTAACTGAAGCCGATTGATG
>NC_041388.1:674834083-674856208 GCF_002162155.2 Triticum dicoccoides | reverse complement strand
AACAGTAGATGATGGAGGGGTGCCCGTGGAGGGGTGGTTGAACAGGACCCCGTGGTGTGGAGGGCTGGATGAACAGTAGACGGTGGAGGGGTGGTTGAACAGTAGCCGGTAGAGTAGCGCGCGGTGGAGGCTGGATGAACAGGAGCCCGTGGAGGTTGGATGAACAGGAGCACGTGGGGGCTGGAGGAGGTCGACGGTGGAGATGAACAGTATCCTGTGGAGTCCCGTTTTGCGGTACGCCACACCCCTCCCGATGAATAGGACCCCCGTTTCGACCGTAGCGCTCCAACACAAGTCCGTTTCCTCCGTTTTGTGGTACGCCACACCCCTCCTGATGAACAGGACCCCTGTTTCGACCGTAGGAGGTCCGTTTCCTCCGTTTAGCGGTACGCCAGACCCCTCCCGATGAACAGGATCCCGTTTCGAACGTGGCCGGTCGAACACAAGGCCGTTTTCTCCGTGCTGCGGTACGCCAGGCCTCATTTCCATCGCCTGTTCCGTCCAAGCTCTCCCGATGAACACGACGCATTCCGTTGCCTCCCCATGAACACGACGCATTTCGTTGCCTCCCCATGAACATGACGCATTCTGTTGCCTCCCCATGAACACGACGACGACGCTATTTCTCCGTTCTGACCCAGCCATGTACACGAGCCCTGGCCGTACGTATGCGCGAGTAGGCGTTCGAGACCCCGCCCGTATATACACATACGTGGCCGTATTTTCTTTCTTGCACCCTGGCCGCCTCTACTACGACACGTGCGTGCCTCTACATCCACCAGTATATATGTACGTACATGTTTGCGACCAGAATGACAATGCTACATACGCTTCGACCAGGTGGGTCCCGACTGTCAGGCACTTCCTTGCGTGCGAAGATGTAGCTGGTGGCTCCTAGCAGTCAGGGGGGCGAAATATGGTGGCCTGTCCGGTGGGTCCCCGCTGTCAGGTGGAGGAATAATTATTTTGCACGTAATAAGGAGGCACTGCCTTGCTGCGGCCGTGGACCCAGCTGTCAGCCTCTCCACGTACAGTCCACGTCCGATGGAAGCCGTTCCTTGACCATGTTGACCATGCCGCGCCGAGAGCACCAGGGCGGTGGACGACGGCGAGGCCTAGGAAAGGGACGATGCGGAGCCGGGGAAGACGCGGCAGTGGATGCCCACGCGTAGAGGTGTACGAGGGTTCACTGATTCGCTGCGGTGTGAGGCTGCCGTCGCTGCAGAATAACAGCGGGTGTGGGTGAGTAGAGGGATGGCCTGGCCAGCGGTGGGAGTAGTAGGGGGCGGTGAGGCCTCCGCCGCATCGCAGCCGGCCACGGGAGGCAGGAGCACGAGGCACGACCGGCGCTGGTTTGGGCGGCTGGAGCAAGAAGACCAGAGGTTGCAGAAGCACTACGGCCGTTGGATGGACATCGTACGGTCACTGGAGTTAGAATCGTGCATATTGACTAAGTTGACAAAGCCCTCCGTCCCTGTCAATTTAGTAGGCCGACAAGTCAGCCTGCCACTATACTGGGTCCCAGCTAACAGGGGGAGTATTCATTTTTTTTGTGTGTAATAAGAAGGCACTTCCTTGCGTGCGAAGATATAGCTGGTGGGTCCGAGCTGTCAGCGGCGGTAATGTTTTTTTCGCGAAATACAGAGGCCCTTTCGGTGGGTCCCTGATGTTAGGTGGAGGAATCATTATTTTGCGCGTAATAAGGAGGCATTTCCTTGCGTGCGGCTGTGGACCCAGCTGTCGGCCTCTCCATGTAAAGTCCACTTCAGATGCATGTCGGTCGTTGACCACGTTGACCAGGCCGTGCCAAGAGCTCCAGGGTGGTAGACGACGGCGAGGCCTAGGAAGGGAACGACACGGAGGCAGGGAAGACTCGGCAGTTGTTTCCCACGCGGAGGGGAGTACGACTGTACGAGGGTTTACTGGTTCGTCTGCCGTTGCCGAAGAATAACAACAGGTGTGGGTGAGTAGAGGGATGGCTAGGCCAGCGATGGGAGTATGGTGGGGCGGTGAGGCCTGCATGGTAGCAGAGCCGACCGCGGGGAGAAGGGAGCAGGCAGTCCCGCCGGCGCCTGTTTGAGCGCCTGGAGCAGGAAGAGCAGAGATTGAAGAAGCACGACGGCCATTGGATGGCCATCCAACAGTCACTGCTTGTGCGTCAACCTTTTTTTAGGAAAGCCTCAAATATGTGGAAAAGAGCATACAGCCCATCTGCCATTATTTCTAATAATTTACAGCCCATTTGCTAATTATTAAGGTTTTTTTTGCAGCCCATATTCTTTTTGTTAGCATTACAGCCCATATTGTGGCCACGGTTAAAAAATTATACAAAATTTTGCATATTTCGGTGCGGTTTGAACTATTTTTAATCCCAAAGTTTCGACTCACATTCAAACTGATTTTAAAAATAAATGTATATCAATATAAAATCCAACAAATTCTCCATGCATAAAAATTAATGTAATTTCAAATCTCGAAATGAAAAAAGATATTTGAAACTAATTGTTGGTTTGATGTGTTTTAAAAATGTACAACCTATTTCTCAATATTGATGGGCCATTTTCTCGGCCAGCCGAATGAAAGCTCTCCTCGTCTTGAAAGATTTGCTGCCCAACAGGCCTGACAAAGCGACTTACTTCGCAAATCACAAAAAAACTGGGCTGTGGCCGTGGACCCAGCTGTCAGCCTATCCACGTACAATACTCTTCCGATGGAATGTCGTTGACCACGTTGACCACGCCGCGCCGAGAGCACCAAGGAGGTGGACAACGGCAAGGCCTAGGAAGGGGACGACGTGGAGCCGGGGAAGACGCGACAATGGATGCCCACGCGGAGAGGAGTACAAGGGTTCACTGGTTCAGCTGCGGTGTGAGGCTGCCGTCGCCGCAGGGCCTGGCTAGCGGTGGGAGTAGTAGGGGGCGATGAGGCCTCATGGGCAGCACAGGCGGCCACTAGAGGCAGGAGCAGGCGGTCTCCCCGGTGCTGGTTTGGGAAGCTGGTGCAAGAAGAGCAGCGATTGAAGAAGCAGCAGGATTGTTCGATTCAAATCCAACGGTAAATGCTGCTAGAATCGTTTGTTGACTAAGTTGACAAGCCCCGCGTACGCGTCAACTTAGTAGGCCCACAGGTCAGCCTCCTAACCGGTGCGCCCCAGATGTCAGTGGGAGGAATCAGTTTTTTCGCGTAATAAGGAGGCAGTTGATTGCGTGCGGCCAGGCCAGCGGAGGGAGTAGGGTGGGCCGGGGAAGCCTGCGCGGCATCACAGCAGGCCACAAGAGGAGGGAGTAGGAAGTCCCGCCGGCGCTAGTTTAGGCGGCTGGAGCAGGAAGACCAGAGATTGAAGAAGCACGTCGGCCGTTGGATGGACATCCAACACTAACTGCTGCTAGAATCGTGTGTTCACTGACAAAGCCTTGCATAAACAAGTGAACCTCGAAATCTGTGGCGTGTACAGCCCATTTGCTATTATTTTTACAATTTTTACTCATTTTCTAATTCATATGGAATTTATTGCAGCCCGTTTTCCATTTTTAGAATTGCTGGCCATTTTCTGGTCAGTACCAGGGTCAAACAATTAACTAAATATGTGGGAAATTTTGAAAATTCGCAAATTTTTGCTGGGGAACAAAATATTCTTAATCCAAAAATTAATAGCCATACTAAAACAAATTTAAAAATAAATTAGTACTATGTCATGTTAAATCTAGTGAAATACGTATAAGATATCAGTGAAGAACAAAAACAAGAAAAGAAACTTATATCCCATTTGCTATAATTTTTTTGGAATTTTCAACCCCTTTTGATATTACTTTTAACAGACATTGACCATAGTCTTAAGCCAGGCCGGAATGCATCCCTCCTCATCTTGAAAGATTTGCAGCCCAGTAATTCGGAGAAAACAAATAGGCCTAGCTTGGGTATTCTTCAAAAAGAAATAATGGGCTACCTATTTTCCCAAAGAACTCGTGCATGAGGATTTAGCTTTATTTATTTATTTATTTACTTATTTACGTTTAGGGGACCATGAGCATATACCTGGGCCGGATTAATGTGAGAGCCTCCCTTCCAGTTAATTATGGGCTTCTTTATTGGGCCTTCATCAGTGGGCTGCTTGTTATCAACAAGTGGAAAATGTGTTCCGAGTTTCATAAAAAATGTGTTCCGCATGATAAATAGTATGTGCTACGTACGGTACGGGGCACTAAACGATCGAACCGTGCAACGACTTCCAAAACATTGTGTTTGTCATTCTAACAACACATTTATTCAACCAACAGATGAAATATACTACTGATTGTACATTAAAAACAACAGTAGCAACAACCAGGGCCGGGGGTGCAACAGAAGCAGTAAGCAGGCCAGAAGAGTGAAGACGCAACTCTCTCTTCCAAACTAAACATCATCCATCATTACAAAAGGGCTACCAAAAAAGAACAAGTGTATGCATCAAACTAAATAAAGATCCTACTACACCAAGTGTACGCATCTAACTAACTGGCTCAGTTAGACGTTACTATTTATTTTTTTTGAAATGGAGGCAAAAGAATTTCCTCGTCGATTAATTAAGAAGAAGATGAGAATTGCCTGGTTAATCTACGGAAAACCAGGCTAAAACCGAAGACATTACTATATATTAAGCTGCAGTGGAGTCGCAGATGGAGAGGAGTGGGAAACTTCACTGGTTTAGGTGCGCGGCAGCACAGCCGCGGTGCCGCCCACGGGAGACAGGAGCAAGAACAGAGGTTGAAGAAGGAGCATGGCTGTTGGATTAACATCCAACGGTCCAGCTGCTAGAATCATTTGTTGATTAAGTTGACAAAGCCGTGCATACATGTCTGCTTAGTAGGCCCACAAGTCAGTCACCAAATCTGACGGGTCCCAGCTGTCAACGGGATGAATAATTTTTTTCACAAAACAAGGAGGTACTTCCTTCCGTGCGAAGATACAGCCGGTGGGTCCCAGCTGTCAGGTGGAGGAAACATTTTTTTCAGCTTAATAAGGAGGAACTTTCCTTGCGTGCGACCATGGACCTCGTGGGTCCCAGCCGTCAGGCTCTCCACGTAAAGTCGTCTTCCGATGACTCTCGTTTGTTGACCATGCCGCACCGAACACAACGAGGCGATGGACGACGGCGAGGCCCCGGACGGGAACGACTCGGAGATGGGAAAACGCGGCAGTGGAGTCGCAGATTGAGAGGAGGAGAAGGGTTATAACTGTTTTTGTTGCGGCGCAGGGTTGTAGTCTGTGGAGAATAACAGGAGGTGTCGAGGGGTGGAGGGCTAGCCTGGCCGGCGGTGGGGTAGCGCTTCGCAGCGATGCGTGCTAAGCAGAGCCGCTAGCCGCCGGAGGCCGGACCAGGCGGTCCCGACGATGCTGGATGAAGAAGACGACAGATTGAAGGTGCATGTCGGACATTGGATATAAATCCAATGGCTGTGGATGACACAATCATTTGTTGACCAAGTTGACAACGCCCTGCGTAGGCTTCGACCTATTGGCCCACATGTTAGCCTGCAAAAATGTGGCATATATTTAACCCATGTTTTCTAGAATGCACAATCCATTTGCTAGGTTGGGTGAACAAATAATTTCGCGTCAATCAGGCCCATTTATATTTTCTAAGAAATCCCAGCCCATTTGCACTTCCTTGAAATACACATATTAGGTGGGCTCGTTATATATACTCCCTCCGTCCGGAAATACTTGTCATCAAAATGGATAAAAGTGATGTATCTAGATGTATTTTAGTTTTAGATACAACCCTTTTTGTCCATTTTGATGACAAGTATTTTCGGACGGAGGGAGTATAATGTTATGTTAGAAGGAGCAATTAATATCAAAGAATAAACCGGAGAGGCACATTATATATATATATATAATTAAGAAATTAGTGAGTTATTGCTCAAAATAAAAATGAGCGCGTTATTATTAAACTGGTCCTTAAAATCTTCGCAAGCTTTTGTACGCAATCACCAGGATTTTCCTTGCCTGTGAGTCAAAAACAACCAGGATTTTCCTTGCCAACTTCTGTTAAAAATTTACTTTTATAAGTTGGGATGTTTTTATAATGTATATATAAGTCTCTATAAAATATACGATAATAGTAATAATATAAATATATATAATGTGGTTAGAAGGGAAAACATAAATTGGACACATCATTACTTTTATAAGAGACCTGCGTTTTATACCCCACAGTAGGGATACTAACAAGTTCACACACAAATACAACAGAAAAGGTAAACATTCATATCAAACTCAGGTTCACAGGACACGTTCATATCCATAGCCAACATTCACAATCAACAACTCAAAAGATTCATATATACACAAGCTCACCAT
Organism: Triticum dicoccoides; assembly: GCF_002162155.2. Classification (NCBI taxonomy): domain Eukaryota; kingdom Viridiplantae; phylum Streptophyta; class Magnoliopsida; order Poales; family Poaceae; genus Triticum; species Triticum dicoccoides. The sequence continues at coordinate 674,849,866 of NC_041388.1, read as the reverse complement.
ATCTATGCATCCAAATGATTGATAGATCACACGGCAACATTCATACATAATTTACAAAAAGATTTAGATATACACATGTTCAGTATGTTTATGCATCCAAATGATTGAGATCACAACCAATATGATCCATGGACGAACTTTAATTACCTAGGGTACAAACTGGTATATGGTGTTCAATCGGAGGTACTTCTTGCTAAAATTAGTTCTTGTACGAGTAAACTTTCGAGTACATAAGAGGCAACACAGACAATCTGAACTTTGCTTGTAGGTTTATCCTCAAATAGTGGCCTCGTGCCGAGGGAGGTTTGAGCAACTTGGCCACTAATTTCATCCAACCAGTTTACTGGGTCATCTTGGTCCTGTATCTCGCCAAAATTCTACATTGAAGACGAGAAAGGAAGCGGTTGAGAAAATGAACCACCCAAATTTTTTGTGCAGTTCACTGAAATGGAGCACCCTTGGCATGCAGACTGATTAAGTGCCAGATGAATATACGCATCAACCAACTTGTCTGGAATCTTTAGACTCCATGCCATATAGTTCGCTACCATATGTGCCGATAACCAAAAGGCACAAGTTGGGACCAAAGACTGGACTGCGTTTTTCTGGGCTATGCACCAAGCAATATTTTTGGCGTTCACTCTCCTAACACTTGGAGTCTGACAATTGGTTGACGCCGGTTGATACTCGAATGAATGTAGGCACTTCTTGTCAACATCGATGCTTGTCTGAGTGAACTTTGGAGTACATAGCAGCAGCATAAGTACCTATCCATCTGATCATTTTGTGCAGTTCTACTGAAATCACCCGATGTAATGATTTGCCTGCGAGTTTAGGCTCCAAATTACTCCTTTATGAAATCGGCAAACAGTAGCATAATACCAAATTATCAATACATATGACAGGCACAATAATCAGGATAAAGACTAGTACCAACCTGTGTTAGGTAGCATATCAATTACTATTTCCTTTGACTGGAAGCCGAGATAAGCCAAGCGACTGACAACAAAGGAAGAAAGCATGCGGAGTTTAGCGACTAACAGGAAAGGACGGAAGCTGTCGAGGCAATGAAGCACCCAAAGTTTTTGTGCAGTTCCACCAAAATCGGAAAATAGAGATGAACAAATGCATTAAATATCATTCTTACCTAAAGGAAGGTTATGGTGCCAATATGGATGATGAGGATTGGAACATAGATCTCCCTTTGTGCAGTTCCACCAAAATGAACCAACTGTTCCATTCCGACATTCCAGTTAAACAACACAAAAGTCACTTCTTTTAAGAAGAGTTTTGTGCAGTGCACCAAAAGGTCACAACAGCAACCAGGTGAATTGGATATCCCTGTTTGCACAAAAAGGCACAGAGGAAACAGTCAGAGTCTCAAACAATTACAGGCAAAAACATTTGGCTAAACTTGTCATGGCTTATAACAGTGGGTGCACCAGCAGTCCAGCACCATGTACATAAACAGGGGCATAAAGTGGTGATTCATAGTTTGTTGCCCCGAGAAACAAACATCCAAGAAACATATCTGGGTTGGTCCCATTTTTGTTCACTCTAGCCACCTACTCCTATGTGTGGATAGAAAATGTAGTCCTGGTCATACCACTGTGTACAACGTTACCCCTATATTTCCCTTTTCGACCAAGAGACCGGTTGGATGACCATTCTGTACTACTTTCACCCCCTTTCCTTCCTGTTTGTACCAAGTCCGATGTACATATACTAAATTCCCCCACCCCCACTTTATTTCTTGTTTGAACCAAGTACTCCCTCCGTCCGGAATTACTTGTCATCAAAATGGATGTGTCTAGAACTAAAATACTTCTAGATACATCTAGATACGGAGGAAGTACAAGATTCGACTCCATGAAGTAGCTTTACCTCTAACAATAGAAGAAAAAAATGTGACGTTGGACCATCCGATCGAGAGGGGCTGAGAAGTAGAAAATGATGCACATGCAGCAACGTAGCGAGCTGAGGAAGTAGAGCTAAGGCGGTTTCGAACGAAGATATACCTGAAGGTCGTCAGGATGTGGATAGGTGGGCGGTGGGAGGACGGATCCGCCCACAGGCAACGACGAAGGGATCGGAGGACCTCCCGCGCCGGTGCTCGGCCAGAGATGACGGTGCAGCCGACAGTGGGTCTCCTCCCTCGCTGTCGACGATGGCCTAAACGCTGCCCCTCCTCCCCTTCACCGGCGGAGGGGGATACGTCCGGATCTGTAACCAGCGGTGAGGATAGAAAGCTAGTGTTTTTTGAAGGGAGAAAGATAGTGTTACTACCCCTATCTTGTTTAAATCTGGAGAGGATGAGAGTGTGTGAATAGAGCAACCCTAGCAAGCAAGCGCGGAGGCTCCGGCCTATATATACATAGTAAGCAACCCTAGCAAGCAACCCTAGCAAGCAAGCAACCCCTATCTTCGTCAACTCGTACAAGACCGAGAAATTTGATTACCACAACGCCCTCTCCCTCGCGGACTGAGCTCCGGTGCCTTAACTGCACCTGCCTTTGGCTGCATGATAGGAGGGCCAACTACCTGTTGGGCCCACCTGTCATAGACGCAAAGGCAGTAGCAGTAAGTTGAAGCTTTCGCTATCCCTGCCGCACGAGGTGGACGGACATGCAGCAGTGGATTCAGTACTGTAGAAGTAGGAGTAACATCATTATTGTTCGTTTTCTCGAAGAAGCGAAGAGCCAAGCGCAACCTGAACGTGGATGTTGCGAACGCTTGCGTGGTGCGGTTCCTTGGAGTACTAGCCAGGCTCTTGCATGAGACAAAATTGCTATTGTTTAACAATTAAACTCCATTATCCATTGGTTGATACTCATTCTGCATAGGTCCACGTGCTTAGCACCGTTTCCTCCTGGGGTCACCAATGTTTATTTGCTAATTAATAGCATTGCATGCCATGAACTAGCCATTGCAAGTCATTAAAAGCATCCACACCTCTCATCTCTTATTGGTTGATATGTCAAGAAACAAGAAACATGGTAGAAGTTAATGCACCGCGCCTAAGTGTTTTGGGACTATTAGGTTTTTGTAAGATGACTTACACACCTAGATGGAGGGAGTAGTATAGCCCTGTAAACCGGAAAGGAGTATTTGCCTTTCTAGAGATTTCAACAAGTGACTAGACTACACCGTGTGCAGTAGTCCCTCCCTTCCGGTTTATAGGGCTCAAATCTCAAATCTCGTGAACCAAGGCATTTTGCGATTGGAGGAATGTATCTCGTACTTTACAAAACTACCCTAATTAAATTCATGCATTAATTACGTAGTTCTCTCATTTTCCTCTCCGCCTTGGTCGCGGTGCACAATATTGAGCACTCCTATATGACTAGCCGCTCTATCTACATGCGGGACATTTCAAAGCATCCGGGCCCATGTGCCATCCACCAAATCACAGCAAGGTGCTATATTAAAGACTCACCTGTAACCCCGGTGTGGCCGTCATGACCCGTCATATCACAAAACCCACACCTTTACCAGTAGTGGTAAGGTGGCCTCCAAGTTGGACTGGACGAAGCAACCATCATTTCACTGGAACGCTCGTTCAAGCCCTTTCTTCCCTTTATTGAAGAAAACCTCACTCCAGGCTACTCACTTCTGCCATTTTTCTTCTGTACGGACGAAGGAAAGGTGGGCGAATCAGTTATGCTGCTATATTTCCATTCCAAGAATCTTCTTTTTGCGAAGCACCGACCGATTCTCACATCCTATTCTTTTCCCGTTTTCATTGCGATTGTGGTTTCCTTTCAATTGCTTTTTGTTTGTCAATTCATTGATGGATCCTAGAGCACTAGGCAAAGACTTGCCGGCGGACAACCCACTGGAGACAGCGATCTCCAGGAAGCAAGCACTGACCAGTGAGTTGACCATGTTGGCGGGCCAACCCATGGAGACGAAGAACTCCAAGAAACAAGCATTGGCCAAAGAGTTAAGGACGTTGGCGGACGAACTCCTCAAAGGAAGTTGGAAGAACAGCAAGGGCCCCACCGTGCCTACCCCAGGAACTCTGATTGCCACCTATGTGAGGCTCAAGACCGAGTTTGAAGAGATAGTCGCCGTTGAGAAGCAGTATTCCCCTAGCAAGGTGATGGCCCCCATCAAGGACGAGGAGATGGCCCCCGGAGGGTTGAGATCCCCCGGTGAGCTGCACAAGGTAAAAATAATGGCTTATTACCATAGTTGTGGTTTTTGATTATTTGCAATGTGCTTGCTAATATGTTAGGGTTGTGCAGGTGCCGGTGGACGTCCTTGATGATTCCGATGTCGTGGCCCGTCCTGTTGGCATCACCCCGGAGATTGATTCCGATGCCACTGTCCATCCTGTGGACATCGCCCCAGAGATCGATTCCGATGTCGCGGTCAGTCCTACGGACATTGCCCCAGAAATCAATACCCATGCCGCTGTCCGTGCTGTGGTCATTGCCCGAGAGATCGATGACAAGAAATAGTTGGTCGCGATAATCCTTCAGGGTAGTTTGCATTGCCCTGTGTTTAATTACCAGAACGATGCATGTTATCAAACCATCTTAGGGCTTGTGCACTGTCTTGTGTGGGCGGATCTTGCTACTTTTGTTTGATAGTGAATCATGCGATGAATCATGCGAACCCTCTTCGAGTTATGGAAACAGATGTATCCTCACCAGCTTTTGATGTAATATATGGCATGATTAGATGTAAGTTTGACCTGTTTATCATATCAGCAGGGCTTGTTTGATGATTCTTGGTGTTAGTAGGCTAGCTACTGTGCGAGCTATAGTACTTGCAAAACACTCACCGAAGAGAAACGTTGGGGCTGATGAGCTCGTGGTACGCTTATACTTATCCCTCGTCGATCGACCAATATCCCTAGCTCCTAAAATTGTAGGATTAGCGACCGATGACCTAGGCGGGCTAGTTTGGCCTAGTGAGTTTCAGTGATATGACGTGCAACACAAAATCATAGCAGTGCAGAGACGTACTCCCTCCGTTCCAAAATAGATGACCTAGGCGGGCTAGTTTGGCCTAGTGGGTTTCAGTGATATGACGTGGAACAGTGCCGTCCAGTCTTCGCGTGTGGTAGCAGTATTGTGGGTATAGTAAGTTTTCTTGAAGAAGCGGAATTCAACGAAGTCATGATGGTTCCTTCGTCCGAACAACTTACAGTGGGAAAGGTTGGGCCTGCGATACGACCGGGGTATACCACGATAATTTTGTGCATGGCAGGTGGACCAGGATGGTCGACGTCCCACATGTCGGCGAATGAAAGTATTCTTTCCGATATAGAGGACGAGCAACAAGTATTCATTGTTTATTTTTGATGAAAGCTATTGTCTCCACTGTTACGACGGAGGAGTGTGAAACACGGCAGCCCAGTGAACTTGGCATGTGCACCACTCCCTCCTTCCTCATGTAATGCCCAGGTTACAGCTTTTTTCACTTTCTCTCTATCTATTTCCTCTCAAATGTTTTTTACCTTTCTTTTTTTAAGACACAATTGTTTTTATGCCTTTTTTAGAATTATTTTTTTATACCTAGGAGCACATGTAGAGACGAGCTCTTGCAGAGCCCACTCCTTGACTTTGTCAATGCCTCTCTCTCCTCCACATAAGGAGTACTACTTGCTATGCATGCATGCGGTGGGCAGCTGGCATCTTGAGTGGCCAGGGTGGTGAGAGCGGGCTCCGGAAGCGGTCCGGACTCTAGCATAATTTTGGTTTTTACAGTATTTCTTTCTCCATTGACAGGTAGGCCCGTGTAGATAGATAAAGAACACGAGATGATGAGGCGCATGCGGACTGTTTGACTGGTCAACCAGACAAATACGGAGCTATACGCTAAGGAAGTGACCGTATAATCACCATATCTCATATACAATTATCAAAGTGAGCTATCAAGACAAGTTCGATGACCACCAATGCATTTTACTCGGTATAAATGACCAGGATTGAAGGGGAATCCAAATTTGCTTCGTCTTCTGTCCTTGAGCTCTTGACAAACCAATGCACTATACGGTTGTCCGGCCACTCCACCCTAGAGCTCTCACCAAGCGTCGTTCATGCCACCGCGCTGCACACTAACCGGTAAGGCAGCGATGGCATCCCGCCGTGCCGAGTTCCTTGCCGCCCACGACCGCACACAAAATGGTAGGGAAGCGATGGCATCCCGCCGTGCCGAGTTCATCGCCGCTCGCGACCTCACAACTATGTGGGAGGAATTTGAAGATGCCAAGGTCGAATGGGCGGTAGAGCAAGAGGCGGCCAAAGCCGCACAGAGGGAGCGGAGAAGTCAAAAAGCACTCAAGAAAAGAGAGGCCCGCCGCCGCAAGAAAGAAAAGGACGCACGCGCTGCTGCGGAGAGGTCGGCGGAGATCCAAGCACGGTGGGGTGTCGCCGACAAAGCCGGGAAGGAGAACGACGGAGTGTGGCCAGCATGTGAGAAGTAGTAGTACTAGTAGTTAGTTAGTTAGTGTGTGTGTGTGTGTGTGTCTGAGTACGAGCATGTACCAGTACTACTAGTTACTACTGTAGTTTTTAGAGCAAATTACCAGTACATTAGCCTAGACTAAATGGAAAAATTCCTATCCTAAGCATCAAATGGCACCTCTTTCTCTATAGGAATTGAGATGCATGTCATGTCACTTCCTATGATTTTCATATTCCTATCCTATGAACGAAAGGAGGCCTCTGTTGGAGTAATTACTGTAGCTAGCAGTACTGCTGGTATAGTAGTTTTCTTCAAGAAGCGGAATTCAACGAAGTCATGATGGTTCCTTCGTCCAAGCAACTTCAAAGTGGGAAGTGGGCCTGTGATTTGACGGCTCATTAGTCATTGTTACTGCGGCACGACGACCTGGGTGACTCCCTTGGAGTTCTGCGTGCATGGCAAGTGGACCAGGATGGTCGACGTCCCACATGTTGGCGAACGGAAGTATTCTTTCCGATATCGAGGAGCAAGGAAACTGCGTGGTATAGTATCACTGCTGATTGGTTCGCAAAAAAAATAGTATCACTGCCGGTTTATAATTATTTTTTATTTCTGATGAATGCTAGCATTTCAACTCTTACGACAAAAGGTGCCAAACACAGCACGTGCTGGATGTCCCACACGTCAGCGAAAGGAGTGGGACATGAACAGCGTGGTAGAGCCCAACGTAAAAAACAGCGTGGTAGAGCATCTCCACTTCTTCCACTTCTGGGTCGGAGACCACACGTAGTAGTACTTAGTGGTATGAACGATACAAAGTGCGACCTAGACACAAAGACACTTCTAGTTGGAAGGTCTCGGGGCATACACGTAAACAAATATAAAAGTTAATATGTGACTCCAACTAATATAGTAGTAGTAGAGTACTTAGGCACGTACTCCATAACATCACCGTGCATTGCACGTACAACATTTAGTGGTAGTACGTAGTAAGAGACAAATGTCGCCCAAGAGTTCCCTTCTCGACCTACTTTTGGGTGTTTGGTAGAGTGTATGGAGGGTGCATGAGTCCACACTAGTTTAGCACAAATACACTAGAAGCATGCATGAAGAGAGCATGCATGAAGAGGGGTGTTGAGTTGAGCATGCATGAAGAGGGAGCAACTATGCTGAGACAAGAACGCAACCAAACACACCCTATATGCCACGCATGTTCATACCATTTGTGCCTTTCTACTTCACTTACTGCGCTACATTACTCTGGTTTGTACGTCCACTCCTGGGTACATGTTCGTCTCATAGTTCCAGTCCCACGTGTTCTTTATATAGATGGAACGATCCTTGCATAAAACGTGCACCTTGATGCTAGATGTCTCGCGTGTTGGCAAAAGGATGAACAAAGCTCACTAAAAAAATAGAGTGGAAGAACATAGATTCCGGACGACCGAGAAGGAGCAAAGAACCTCGTGGTGGAGCGTCTGCACTCATAATATTTAATATTATTCAGCGATATAAAATTAACCAATCATCTCCACAGTGGACTGGAAGAGTATGAAACACGACAACCCAGTGTAGTATCATACTAGTACATGGCTAACCCACGCTATCACCATATTTCTTGGCTTCCGTGCGACACCTATCTCTAGTAATCCAGCAGCCTGTAATGCTTCTCCCTCCTCGTCTCTATCAAAGTGCGGCGGGCTGGCGTTTCTGCCGTCTATTGAGGTCGGTTAACTATCACATGTTAGTGACATGCCAAGAGCATTCTAAAAAAAATCCTTTCACGTTCCGTTTTCAAAAAGAAAAAAATTGTTTTGCGTACGAATTTGCATGTATGCTTTGAGCAACTTGCATGTCCTATACTGCTCTCGTTTGATACTCTAACTTAGCTAGAGGTTAGACTAACTCATGACTAACCCTGAACTAACTGTAGCCAAAGAGGTGTTTGGGTGACAGTGTTAGATTGACAATAAATGCACTTCATGGAGAGAGAAAAGTGATTTTTTAGTGGTCCCAATGAGAACTATCTCCAGTTAGCACCTCTTGGGTGGGATAGTTTTTTTAGTGGGTGATGGGGTCATGTACCTAGGGTAGGGTCACAGACCTGATCTAAGTACCCTGCCCAAGGACACCCTTAGAAGAGGTCACCTTCCAGTCGACCAACGATGGATTCACTCGACTGACTTGAAGGCCTCGACCACGAAGACTCACTCGACTACCAGGAGGTCAAAAGGCACTCTGCACTGCAACGGCCTGTAGTTAAGTAGACTTTACGGTAGTTAAGACACTTTATGTGGGACGTTACCAGTAACGCCCCGGACTAAATACACCTTAAACCCTTCATTACGTGGGCTGGCTGGGGTCCTGGCGCACTCTATATAAGCCACCCCCCTCCACAGGCAGAAGGGTTCAGCATCCTGTAATTCGTATACACATAATCCACTCGACCGCCTCCGGGCTCCGAGACGTAGGGCTTTTACTTCCTCTGAGAAGGGCCTGAACTCGTACATCTCTTGTGTTTACAACCTCTCCATAGCTAGGACCTTGCCTCTCCATACCTACCCCCCACTCTACTGTCAGACTTAGAACCACGACAGTTGGCGCCCACCGTGGGGCCGGTGTTTTAGCGATTTTGTGGAGAAGTTGCGATTCTTCCGAGTACTTTCATCATGGTGGATGCTGGAGTTTTGGTCGAGGGTCGAGAGATCCGTCTCGGCGCTCTCACCTTCATTGTCGACGACTCCGCCTGGCTCCAGGAGGCTCCACTCGACGTCGATGCGCTCCCCGTCCGTGGTGCGACGCATTTTCGCGCATGTGTCCGCGGCGTTCTGCTGCGGCAACCGTCGACTCCGTATCGGTCGACTCCCCCATCGATCACCCTCCCGGTCTCCCGCCAGCGCAAGCGCTCGGCCCGGTAGAGGCTTCAGCGGTGGGTGAGGCACGCGGTGGCTCGCCAGACGGCCACCACCCAAGTTGCGGCAATCGAGCCCGACAAATCTCTCTACGGCCTGTTCGATCTATCGACTGGCTCCGTAGAGACTGCATCCGAGTGCGATAGCAGTGATCCAGCGGCGGAAGTCCTGATGGTCGACGGGCCCCGCAGTCCCCCTGGCTTCGCCCGTGATGGTGGAGCAGGCGACGGAGGCGACCCCGCACGAGACCATGAAGAGTACCAGCCCGAGCCACTCGACTCTCTGCAAAGAGAGGAACTTCGCCGCAGGAACGTGGATGCCCTGCGTACTCCCATCGTAGGAGAAACCCCCGAGGCTCGCGCCTTAGAGGAGGCACGTTTGGCCAATTTGGCCGAATGCACTCGACTGGAGAATCTTCAGCGAGCACTCGACGAGCGCGCGCGGCAACGAGTTCCCGACAACAGTCGACGTCAACTCTTCCCACCGACTCAGGTATATCGAACCCCAATTCAGAATTTAGCAGCTGCGACCCGTATAGCAGAGTCCATCCAGCCCTCTCAGTCGGAAGCTGGCAGAGGCTTGATGCAGATCAGGGATTTGCTCCGGGCAGCAGGAGATCAGAATTCGGCCATGTCGCAGTCGCGCAACAGAATTCACAATCGATCCGTCGCTGCGAATACGGTTCAGTCGGCTCACAGCCCCAGATCGCCTCCGCGGCGTGAAGGGCGCGAGAATCGGCGAGACCAATATGGTGACCGACTCGACCGAGATGATAGGCGTCGAGTGCCCAATTCCCCTCCGAGGGGTGGGTCTTACGCTCCTCGGCAGCAAGATGACAGACGTCAGCTCAGTGCGGGGCGAAGAGTTCCAGTCGACCCCAGAGAACCAGGCTTTGATGCGCGATCCATTATCGTGCAAGGCTTAGTCGACCGGAACAGAGCCCATCGAGGTGGACTCGACAGAGATGCGCCCACAAGCAGTCGAGTGCATGTTTCTGGTCCTGAATGTTTCAGCAGAGCTATCAGAGCCACAGTTATCCCTCCCAATTTCAGGTTGGCAACAGGAGTCAGCAAGTTCACTCGTGAGTCTAAGCCTGAAACTTGGCTTGAGGACTACCGAGTGGCGGTTCAGATTGGTGGTGGGAACGACGAGGTGGCCATGAAGCATTTGCCCCTCATGCTAGAAGGTTCTGCCAGGGCATGGTTGACTCAATTACCTCCTAGCAGCATTTACACTTGGGAAGATCTGTCCCGAGTGTTCATCAGAACGTTTGAAGGAACTTGCAAGCGACCGGCTGGACTGACGGAGTTGCAAGTCTGCGTGCAGAAGACCAATGAGACTCTCAGAGAGTATATTCAGAGATGGATCACTTTACACCATACTGTGGAGAATGTGTCTGATCATCAGGCAGTCTGCGCCTTTAAAGATGGCGTCAAGAACAGAGAATTGAGTTTGAAGTTTGGTCGAACCGGTGACATGACCTTGAGTCGGATGATGGAGATTGCTACCAAGTACGCCAACGGCGAAGAAGAAGACCGACTCCGAAGCGGCAAGCACAAGCCGAGTCAGTCGGAAAAGGGAAACACCAGTCGGAAACAGAAGCGGAAGGCTGAACCGGCAGCTCCTGGAGAGGCTCTGGCCGTGACTCAGGGAAAGTTTAAAGGGAAACCAAAAGGATCCTGGAACCCTAAGAAGGTAAAGGATAAGGAAGGGAATGACGTGATGGATATGCCGTGTCACATCCACACGAAGAAAGACGAAGAGGGGAATATCATCTACCCGAAGCATACCACTCGCCAATGTCGGCTCCTGATCCAGCAATTTCAGGGAAAACAGTCTAAGGACAAGGAGAAGGAGTCGGACAAGCCCTCAGACAAGGAGGACAGTGAGGAAGGATATCCACATATCAACTCCACTCTGATGATCTTTGCGGATGTGGAAAGCAAGAGTCGATTGAAAGTCATTAACCGAGAGGTGAACATGGTCGCCCCAGTAAAAGCAAATTATCTGAGATGGTCCCAAACACCCATCACATTCGACCAATCTGATCACCCGACTCATATTGCCACCCCTGGGAGGCAAGCTTTGGTGGTCGATCCAGTTGTCGAAGGCACTCGACTGACAAAAGTGCTGATGGACGGTGGTAGTGGGCTGAATTTGTTGTATGCAGACACGCTGAAAGGAATGGGCATTCCGATGTCCCGACTGAGCACCAGTAACATGAGCTTTCATGGAGTTATACCAGGGAAGAAAGCCGAGTCACTCGGCCAAATAGCTCTAGACGTGGTGTTTGGTGATTCGAAACATTTTCGCAAAGAGAAGTTGACGTTCGAGGTCATGGATTTTCAGAGTGCATATCATGCCATTTTGGGGAGACCAGCTTATGCACGGTTCATGGCTCGACCATGTTACGTGTACCTCAAATTGAAGATGCCCGGCCCCAAAGGAGTGATCACTGTCACCGGTGATCGGAAAAAGGCAGAAGAGTGCTTTCAGAAAGGCTCAAAGATTGCTGATTCCCAGGTGACAGCGGTGGAGTTTGAAGAATACAAGCAAAACGCAGATCCGAGTGACTTGCTGCGATCCAAGAAACCAGCCACAGAGTCTGCATTCCAGTCGTCCGGTGAGACGAAGCCTGTTTACATTCACCCGACCGATCCCGATGCAGCTCCGACCCACATCTCCACAACACTCGACCCGAAATAGGAAGAAGCGCTCATCCAGTTCCTCCGTGAGAACTGGGACATTTTTGCATGGAAGCCCGCTGACATGCCAGGTGTTCCCAGGGGACTGGCTGAGCATCGCCTAAGAGTCGACTCATCTGCAAAACCAGTCAAAGAGCATCTTCGGCGGTCCGCCATCCAGAAGAGAAAAGCCATTGGTGAGGAAGTGGCTCGACTGTTGGCGGCAGGATTTATCCGAGAGATATACCACTCCGAGTGGCTCGCTAATGTTGTCATGGTTCCTAAGAAGGACAAATCGCTCTGAATGTGCATTGATTTCAAGCACATCAACCGGGCCTGCCCGAAAGATCATTTTCCTCTCCCTCGCATAGATCAAATTGTTGACTCGACCGCGGGATGCGAGAGACTGTCTTTTCTAGACGCCTACTCCGGGTACCACCAGATCCGTCTGTACGGACCCGACGAGGTAAAAACAGCTTTCATCACTCCATTCGGGTGCTTCTGCTATATCACCATGCCATTCGGCCTCAAGAATGCCGGAGCCACATTTATGCGAATGATTCAGAAGTGTCTTCTCACTCAAATCAGTCGGAATGTGGAAGCGTATATGGATGATATCATCGTCAAGTCACGAAAAGGTTCCGACCTGCTCGCTGACCTCGCCGAAACATTTGCCAACCTCAGAAGGTATGATATCAAGCTCAATCCATCAAAGTGCACATTTGGAGTTCCTGGTGGCAAGTTACTCGGTTTTCTCGTTTCCGAGCGAGGAATCGATGCTAATCCAGAGAAGATCGGCACTATTCTCCGAATGAAACGCCCTGTGCGAGTGCACGATGTCCAGAAGCTTACTGGATGCTTGGCCGCATTAAGTCGATTCATCTCACGACTCGGTGAAAAGGCATTGCCTCTTTACCGACTGATGAAGAAGGCAGACAAGTTCGAGTGGACTCCAGAAGCTGATGCAGCGTTTGCCGAGCTAAAAGCTCTGCTCTCCACCCAGCCGGTGCTTGCTGCTCCAATCAGCAAAGAGCCTCTGCTGCTCTATATCGCAGCCACAGGACAAGTCGTCAGTACTGTGCTTACGGTCGAGCGGGAAGAAGAAGGAAAAGCTCTCAAAGTTCAGCGCCCAGTGTATTATTTGTCTGAAGTCTTGAGTCCATCCAAGCAGAGATATCCTCATTATCAGAAGCTTGTGTATGGAATATACATGACCACAAAGAAGGTTGCTCATTATTTCTCCGATCATTCCATCACAGTCGTCAGCGACGCTCCACTATCAGAGATTTTGCACAACAGAGATGCAACTGGTCGAGTGGCTAAATGGGCGATTGAACTTCTTCCCCTTGATATCAAGTTTGAGGCAAAGAAAGCCATTAAGTCCCAGGCAATAGCAGATTTCCTCGCCGAGTGGATTGAACAGCAGCAGCCGACTGAAGTTCACTCGGAGCATTGGACCATGTTCTTTGATGGCTCTAAGATGTTGAATGGTTCCGGTGCTGGGGTTGTCCTGGTTTCCCCCAGAGGAGATAAGCTCAGATATGTGCTCCAGATTCACTTTGATTCCTCCAACAATGAGGCAGAATATGAGGCCCTCTTATATGGGTTGCGCATGGCCATTTCACTCGGCGTCCGTCGCCTAATGGTTTATGGCGACTCGGATTTAGTGGTCAACCAAGTGATGAAGGAGTGGGACGTGAGAAGCCCAGCCATGACTGGATACTGCAGTGCGGTGAGGAAGCTGGAAAAGAAGTTCGAGGGGTTGGAGCTCCATCATATACCCCGACTGAAAAATCAAGCAGCTGATGATCTAGCAAAGATAGGTTCCAAGAGAGAAGCCATTCCGAGTGGTGTGTTCTTGGAGCATATACACACTCCGTCAGTCAAAGAAGATCCTTTCACCGAAGATGCTCCACAGCCCAAGAGTGCCACAGATCTGACTGAGGTTGAAGTCCCTGCGGTGGTCGACTTGATCATGGAGGTCTTGGTGGTCATTCCCGACTGGACAGTTCCATATATCGCGTATATCCTGAGAAAAGAGCTTCCGGAGGATGAGGAAGAGGCTCGACAGATCGTCCGTCGATCTAAGGCCTTTACCGTAATCAAAGGACAATTATACAGAGAAAGCGCGACTGGAGTTGGTCAGAAGTGCATAACAGCAGAAGAAGGTCGACTCATCCTCAATGATATCCACTCGGGGACCTGTGGCCATCATGCGTCCTCTCGGACCGTCGTGGCCAAAGCATACCGAGCCGGATTTTACTGGCCAAAGGCGAATGAGATGGCAAAGGAGATAGTGGATAAGTGCGAGGGATGTCAGTTCTACTCGAATATGTCGCACAAGCCTGCATCAGCCCTGAAGACCATTCCACTCATCTGGCCTTTCGCAGTATGGGGGTTGGACATGGTCGGTCCTTTGAGAACAGGGCGAAGTGGCTTCACGCATGTACTGGTGGCAGTCGACAAGTTCACCAAGTGGATTGAGGCTAAACCAATCAAGAACCTTGACGCCGGTGCTGCTGTTAGCTTCATCAGAGAACTAATATTCAGATATGGAGTCCCGCACAGCATCATTACGGATAATGGGTCGAACTTTGACTCGGAGGAATTCAGAGATTTCTGTAACTCTCAAGGCACACGAGTCGACTACGCTTCAGTCGCTCATCCGCAGTCGAATGGACAAGCAGAGCGAGCCAATGGCCTGATTCTCAAGGGACTGAAACCCCGACTGATGCGTGATCTCAAGCATGCAGCTGGAGCTTGGGTCGACGAACTTCCCTTGGTGCTTTGGGGACTGAGGACCACACCTAATCGGTCGACCGGAAGAACTCCATTCTTCTTGGTCTACGGAGCTGAAGCAGTCTTGCCGAGTGATCTTCTCCACAATGCTCCTCGAGTTGAAATCTACAATGAAGCAGAAGCTGAACAAGCGCGGCAAGACGCAGTCGACCTTTTAGAGGAAGAAAGGGAGATGGCTCTGATCCGGTCGACCATCTACCAACAAGATTTTCGTCGTTTCCACGCCAGAAATGTGAAAGGTCGAGCCTTCCAATAAGGAGATTTAGTTCTCCGAGTGGATCAGAAGAAACAACACAAGCTTGCTCCTTCTTGGGAAGGACCCTTCATCGTCACCAAAGTTCTCCACAACGGGGCGTACCGTCTCTACAACGTCGAGCATAATATCGACGAGCCCCGAGCTTGGAACGCGGAACTACTCCGCCCATTTTACACTTAAGTTTTATCACTCGGATGAGTTGCAATAAAGTACTTCTGTAGTTCATGGACCTCAAAGTAATAGTGTCATAGTTCCTCCATAATTTTTGTCGCTTTTTACTTTGTCCAATGAAATTTCCCCCCAGTGGGTGACTTAGCTGCGAATCCGTTTCGCCTAAGTTTGTAAAAAATCCTACCGAGTGGTGAGCCAGACTCCCACTCGGAGGCTTAGCTGCGAATCCGTTTCGCCTAAGTTATCAAAAATCGTACCGAGTGGTGAGCCAGACTCCCACTCGGAGGCTTAGCTGCGAATCCGTTTCGCCTAAGTTATCGGAAATCCTACAGAGTGAAGAGCAAACTTCTCACTCGGGGGCTTAGCTGCAGTCCAAGTACTCGCCTAAGTTATGAAAATCCTTCCGAGTGATAAGCCAGACTTCCACTCGGAGGCTTAGCTGCAGTCCAAGTACTCGCCTAAGTTATCGAAATCCTACCGAGTGAAGGGCAAACCTCTCACTCGGGGGCTTAGCTGCAGTCCAAGTACTCGCCTAAGTTATCGA
>NC_041388.1:674833229-674834073 GCF_002162155.2 Triticum dicoccoides | reverse complement strand
GAAATCTACAACGAAGCAGAAGCTGAACAAGCACGGCAGGACGCAGTCGACCTTTTAGAGGAAGAAAGGGAGATGGCTCTGATCCGGTCGACCATCTACCAACAAGATTTGCGTCGTTTCCACGCCAGAAATGTGAGAGGTCGAGCCTTCCAGGAAGGAGATTTGGTTCTCCGAGTGGATCAGCACAAACCACACAAGCTTGCTCCTTCTTGGGAAGGTCCCTTCATCGTCACCAAGGTTCTCCACAATGGGGCGTACCGTCTTTACAACGTCGAGCATAATATCGACGAGCCCCGAGCTTGGAACGCGGAACTACTCCGCCCATTTTACACTTAAGGTTTATCACTCGGATGAGTTGCAATAAAGTACTTCTGTAGTTCATGGACCTCAAAATAATAGTGTCATAGTTCCTCCATAATTTTTGTCACTTTTTATTTTTGTCCAATAAAATTCCCCTCAGTGGTTGACTTAGCCGCGAATCCGTTCCGCCTAAGTTTGTAAAAAATCCTACCGAGTGGTGAGCCAGACTCCCACTCGGAGGCTTAGCTGCGAATCCGTTTCGCCTAAGTTATCTAAAATCCTACCGAGTGGTAAGCCGGACTTCCACTCGGGGGCTTAGCTGCAGTCCAAGTACTCGCCTAAGTTATCGAAATCCTACCGAGTGAAGAGCAAACCTCTCACTCGGGGGCTTAGCTGCAGTCCAAGTACTCGCCTAAGTAATCAAAAATCCTACCGAGTGAAGAGCAAACCTCTCACTCGGGGGCTTAGCTGCAGTCCAAGTACTCTCCTAAGTTACAAAAATCCTACCGAGTGAAGAGCAAACCTCTCACTCGGAGGCTTAGCT
>NC_041388.1:674812630-674832990 GCF_002162155.2 Triticum dicoccoides | reverse complement strand
CTAAGGTATAAAAATCCTACTGAGTAAAGAGCAAACCTCTCACTCGGGGGCTTAGCTGCAGCCCAGTGCTCGCCTAAGATACAAAAATCCTACCGAGTGAAGAGCAAATCTCTCACTCGGGGGCTTAGCTGCAGCCCAGTGCTCGCCTAAGTTTCTGAAATCCTGCCGAGTGGAGAGCAAACCTCCCACTCGGGGGCTTAGCGGCAGCCCAGTGCTCGCCTAAGTTTCTAAAATCCTGCCGAGTAGAGAGCAAACCTCCCACTCGGGGGCTTAGCTGCAGCCCAGTGCTCGCCTAAGTGGATTAAGGAATAAGTCGATTGCAGTAAGCGCCCTGCTTTGAACCTGCAAAAGACATTTCGAGCCAAGAGCAATCATATTCAAACGACAAATTCAAGTTCGGATCAATACCTAAAGGAACCGGAAGTGCTCAGGCGCTAAGCCTGTTAAGGTTTATCGGTTACAATTCCACTCGGCATACCGAGGCAAATTTAAAGCGTCGAGCTTAGAAGAAGTTTTTTACCCCTCCTGTGGAGGGCTGGAAGGTGCAACAAACTCATCAAGATCAATCCCATCTGCGATCCGAGTGGCAGCTGCAAGGAAAGTTTCCATAAAGGACCTGAAGTCGTGTTTCTTGGTGTTGGCCACCCGGAGGGCCGCCAGCTTCTCTTCTCGCGCATCTTTGCAGTGAACTCGGGCCAGACACAGAGCAACATCTGCACCGCACCGAGCCGAGGACTTCTTCCACTCCTGCACTCGACCAGGGATCGTGTTCAAGCGAGCAATCAGCGACTCGAGGTCATTCTGAAGTGTCTCCCCGGGCCAGAGCGTCGAGTCGATGCGAGATGTGGCGACCTTCAGCCTTGCAAGATAGTCCACGACAGCTGCAACACGGGACTCCAGTCGGAAAACATTCATGGCAACTTCGTCGTTCACCGGAGAATTGACGGGGTCAAGGTTTGGTTCCAGCCGGCTAGTTTCTTCTTCAAAGTTTTGACAAAATTCTGCAAGGACGATCACCGAGCCAAGGCGATGGTCGAATGGAAAAACCACGATTGGAAATGATTACCGAGCATAGAGGTTTACCTTCAAGCATAAGGAACAGCTTCTTGGCAAGACCACTCAGGAAGGACTCCAGATCATTTTTCTTCCCAGTCAACTTACTGACTTGGTCGGTTAGGGCAGCTTTATCAGTTTTCAGTCGACTGACTTCCTTGTTGGCGATCCCAAGAGCAGCTTTCAGATTGGTATTGTCTTGTTCAAGCTTGGTGACTGAAGCTAACTTCCCGTCAGCAAGCTTGATCTTCTTAGCTAATTCAAGGACTTTTTTCTGTTGGGCCTCCCTTACCTTACCTGCAAGTTACAGCAAGATCAGATTTTGAAACAAATGAAGGGAAAAAGCAGTCGTCAAGGTCTCACCAAACATACCTTCGGTCTCCTCCTTTGCCTTCGTCAGATTCTCCTGAACCAGCTTCAAATTCAGCTCGAGCTGAATGTGCTTGTTTTCCAGCTCAGAGTAGCGAGCCACAAGATCACAGGAGTTCTGCGAAGAACCAATCGACTAAATGTCAAATATAATTCACTTCCGAGTGAAAAAGGAAAAATCACACGTTTCTAAGACTATAGCCGAATACAAGCATTCGACCGTAGTCTCGGGGACTACACCCAGTGGGTGCACTCAGCGTGCCCCCACTAATCCTATCGAAGATAGAGTCGACCAGTTGACCTCAAAAAAATGATGTATTCTTTAAAAGACTGTAATCGACTGCAAGCAGTCGACCATAGTCTCGGGGACTACACCCAGTGGGTGCACTCACCGTGCCCCCACTAATCCTATTGAAGACAGAGTCGACCAGTCGACCGGTTTCCGAAATCAATTCGCCATAGTCGAATGACGGAAAGACTGAAATTATAAAGCCTAAGGCCGACTGCCAGCAGTCGACCTTAGCCTTGGGGACTACACCCAGCGGGTGCACTCAGCGTGCCCCCGCTAACACGGAGTTTAACTCGACACACCCACTGGGTGACTACTATAAATTCTGGAAAGAAAAGTTTCTGATAGCATATCCTAACAGAACAAATGGTGGTCGACTGACCTGAACATTGCGTTGGAGGGCGGAACTGGCGTCGTAAGCTGCTTGGCTTGCATCCTGGATGGTCTTCAACTGCTCCATCATGATCCCTGCCTGGCGTATTGCCTCCTTCGCTGCGCCAGCTTGGTCCTCTGGGACGTGGTGCGTCGTGAAGAGGGAGGGCTGCTGAGCACTCGTCAGTGGATCTGCGAAGGACACAGTGTGTCGAGTGGTGTTCTCCTCCTCCGCAACCAGAGTCTCAGGCGCCGTCACATCCTGGGGCACCCTGCTGGCAGACGTTTTCCTACTCCTTCTGTGCTTCAGCGGTTCCTCATCTTCATCATCATCTGGGAGAGTGATAACAACATTGGGTGGAGCTACAAAAAAGAATCAGAATTAGAGATCATGAGTCAGTCGAATAGAAACGGTGTTAAGAGTATAATACCAGGTTTTGAGGTTGCTGCGTCCTCCATCTCATGGTCATCTGCCCGGGCTGAGGTCTCGGAAGTAGCAGCACTGCAACTCCAAAGAATCAGTCGACTAACCTCAGCGCCAGCCAGAGATAAAGTTCGTACAAAATAAGAAGACTTGAGCAACATGATTACCCTGATATGGTAGGGATGGACACCTTCATCTTCGGCAGGAGCTTGGTCGGCTTTGACGGAGCCACCCTGAGCTGCTTCGACACCTTTTCAGTCGGCGCCGGAGAGGTGGTCCGAGGGCGCTTGGTCGACTGTGCAGCGGTCGCAACCCCCTTGCCACGTTCAGTCGCAGGGTCGTGGACAAGCTTCGACCGCCTTTCCGAGCGCGGTGGTACGACCTCCTCCTCCTCTTCTTCCTCGTCTTCAGCATCATCTTCATCACCGTCATCGTCATCATCGTCATCATCATCCTCAGCAACGTCCGAGTCCCACTCCTCCTCCTGGCTCTCGCCCCCACTCGCTTCACCCTCCTCAGTCGGAGCCTGTGCTCCATTGGGCATCGAGTACAGCTCAGTGAGGGCCTGATAGACATCAAGACAAAGATCAATCGACCGATTGGCAGAATAAACAGAAATGAATATGACAAGAACACAGTGGGGAGCAGAGCAGGCATACCTTGTTTGGATCACTGTGGTGGTCGAGTGGAGGAATCCTTCTGGCTCCGCGTGGGTTATCCTTGTTTCCGGTAACGGCGGCCATCCACCTTTCCAGAGTGGCATCATCGACTGCTTCTGGATGGACCCGAGTCTCATCCTCAGTCCCACAGTACAACCACATGCAATGGCTCCGGAACTGAAGGGGCTGGATACGACGCCTAAGGAAAACCTCCAGGAGATCCATGCCCGTCACTCCCTCCCGAACCAACTATACTACGCGCTCCATCAACATCTTCACGTCAGCTTTCTCCTCCGGAATCAACTTCAAAGAGGAGGGCTTGTTCACTCGGTCCATGGTAAACTGAGGGAGTCCACTCGATTGCCCCGGCGTCGACTGATCCTGGCAGTAGAACCAGGTCGACTGCCAGCCTCTGACTGACTCGGGAAATGTCATGGCTGGGAAGGTGCTCTTGTTCCTCACCTGGATCCCCAGGCCCCCACACATTTGGACAACTCGGGTTCTTTCGTCGCCTGGGCTCGCCTTCTTCACGGTCTGAGAGCGACACATGAATATATGCTTGAACAAACCCCAGTGCGGTCGACAGCCCAGAAAACCCACATGTTCCACGATGATCTCATCGGATGAACCACGATGTCAAGGACTTAATCAACCCCGTATACAATTCCCTTTGTCTAGCGATACGATACTTGCCCGAGATTCGATCGTCGGTATCCCGATACCTTGTTCAATCTCGTTACTGGCAAGTCTCTTTACTCATTCCGTAACACATCATCCCGTGATCAACTCCTTGGTCACATTGTGCACATTATGATGATGTCCTACCGAGTGGGCCCAGAGATACCTCTCTGTTTACACGGAGTGACAAATCCCAGTCTCGATTCGTGCCAACCCAACAGACACTTTTGGAGATACCTGTAGTGAACCTTTATAGCCACCCAGTTATGTTGTGACGTTTGGCACACCCAAAGCACTCCTACAGTATCCGGGAGTTGCACAATCTCATGGTCTAAGGAAATGATACTTGACATTAGAAAAGCTTTAGCATACGAACTACACGATCTTTGTGCTAGGCTTAGGATTGGGTCTTGTCCATCACATCATTCTCCTAGTGATGTGATCCCGTTATCAACGACATCCAATGTCCATCATCAGGAAACCGTGACCATCTATTGATCAACGAGCTAGTCAACTAGAGGCTTACTAGGGACATGGTGTTGTCTATGTATCCACATATGTATCTGAGTTTCCTATCAATACAATTCTAGCATGGATAATAAACGATTATCATGAACAAGGAAATATAATAATAACCAATTTATTATTGCCTCTAGGGCATATTTCCAACAGTCTCCCACTTGCACTAGAGTCAATAATCTAGTTCACATCACCATGTGATTAACACTCATAGGTCACATCGCCATGTGACCAACATCCAAGAGTCTACTAGACTCAATGATCTAGTTCACATCACTATGTGATAAACACTCAAAGAGTTTTGGGTTTGATCATGTTATGCTTGTGAGAGAGGTTGTAGTCAACGGGTCTTGCCATATTCAGATCCCTATGTATTTCGCAAAACTTTATATCATAGATGCTGCTGCCACGTTCCACTTGGAGCTATTCCAAATTGTTGCTCCATTATACGTATCCGGTATCTCTACTCAGAGCTATCCGGATAGGTGTTAAGCTTGCATCGACGTAACTCTTTAGTTTGAACTCTTTATCACCTCCATAACTGAGAAACATTTCCTTATTCCTCTAAGGATAATTTTGACCGCTATCTGGTGATCTACTCCTAGATCACCTTTGTACCCTCCTGCCAGACATGTGGCAAGGCACACAACAGGTGCGGTACTTCAGCATGGCATACCGTATAGAGCCTATGACAAAAGCATAGGGGACGACCTTCGTCCTTTCTCTTTCTTATGCCGTGGTCAAGCTTTGAGTCTTACTCAACTTCACACCTTACAACTCAGGTGAGAACCCCTTCTTTGGCTGATCTATTTTGAACTCTTTCAAAAACATGTCAAGGTGTGCGTTCTTTGAAAGTATCATCAGGCGTCTTGATCTATTTCTATAGATCTTGATGCCCAATATGTAAGCAGCTTTATCCAGGTCTTCCTTTGAAAATCACTCTTCAAACAACCGTTTATGCTTTCCAGAAATTCTACATTATTTCAGATCAACAATATGTCATCCACATATACTTATCAGAAATATTGTAGTGCTCCCACTCACTTTCTTGTAAATACAAGTTTCTAGCAAACATTGTATAATCCTAAAAGCTTTGATCACTCCATTAAAACATATATTCCAATTCCGAGATGCTTGCTCTAGTCCATAGAAGGATTGCTGGAGCCAGCATACCTTTTAGCATCCTTAGGATCGACAAAACCTTTTATTGTATCACATACAACTTTTCTTACAAAAACTGGTAAGAAAACTTGTTTTGACATCCATCTGTAAGATTTCATAATCGAAAAATACAGCTAATGCTATCATGATTCCGATGGACTTAAGCATCGCTACGGGTGAGAAATTCTCATCATAGTCAACTCCTTGAACTTGTGAAAAGACTCTTTCCCACAAGTCGAGCTTCATAGATGGTAACATTACCGCCCACGTTCGTCTTCTTCTTAAAGATCCATTTATCTCAATGGCTTGCCGATCAACGGGCAAGTCCACCAAAGTCCATACTTTGTTCTGATATATGGATCCTATCTCGGATTTCATGGCTTCTAACCATTTGTCGGAATACGGGCCCACCATCGCTTCTCCATAGCTCGTAGGTTCATTGTTGTCTAGCAACATGATATCTAAGACAGGATTACCGTACCACTTAGGAGTAGTACATATCCTTGTCGACCTACGAGGTTCGATAGCAACTTGATCTGAAGCTTCATGATCACTATCATTAACTTCCTATTCAATAGACGTAGGCGCCACAGAAAACATCTTTCTGTGTTGCATCACTCTTTGGTTGAAGTAAAGGTTCGACAACCTCATCAAGTTCTATCTTCCTCCCACTCAATTCTTTCGAGAGAAACTCCTTCTCGAGAAAGGACCCGTTCTTAGCGACAAACAATTTGCCCTCGGATCTGAGATAGAAGGTATACCCTACTATCACCTTTGGGTATCCTATGAAGATGTGTTTGTCCGCTTTGGGTTCGAGCTTCTCCGGCTGAAGCCTTAAGCATCGCAGCCCCAAACATTAAGAAATGACAACTTTGGTTTCTTGCCAAACCAATGTTCATACGATGCCGTCTCAACGGACTTAGATGGTGTCCTATCTAAAGTGAATGCAGCTGTCTCTAACGCATAACCTCAAAATGAAAATGGTAGATTGATGAGAGACATCATAGATCGCACCATATCTCATAAGGTTTGATTACGACGTCCGGACACACCATAACCCAGTGGTGTTCCAGGTGGCTTCAACTGTGAAACAATGCCACAATGTCTTAAGTGTTTGCCAAACTCATAACTCAGATATTCTCATTGATCAGATTGTAGGAATTTGATCTTCTTGTTATGATGATTCTTAACTTTACTCTGAAGTCGCTTGAACTTTTCAAACGTTTCAGACTTGTGCTTCATTAAGTAAATATACCTATATCTACTCAAATCGTCAGTGAAGATGAGAAAATAGTGATATCCACCGCACGCTTCAATTCTCATTGGATCACACGCATCAGCATGTATGATTTCCAACAAGTCACTTGCCCATTTCATTTTACCTGAAAGCGGGGTCTTAGTCATCCTGCCCATGAGGCATGGCTCACATGTGTCAAGCGATTCAAAATCAAGTGACTCCAAACATCCATCGACATGGAGTTTCTTCATGCATCTTACGCCAATATGACCTAAGCGGCAGTGCCACGAGAAAGTGGTACTATCATTATTAACTCTTCATCTTTTGGCGTGAACATCTGTATTACCACGACCGAGATTCAATGAACCATTCACATAGGGTGCATGACCATGAAAGGTATCATTCATGTAAACAGAATAACCATTATTCTCTAACTTAAATGAATGACTGTATTGCAATGAACATGATCTAATCATATTCATGCTCAACGTAGACACCTGATAACATTTATCTAGGTTCAATACTAATCCCGAAGGCAGATGGAGCATGTGATGGTGATCTCATCAACTTTGGAAACACTTCCAACACACATCGTCACCTCACCCTTAGCCAGTCTCCATTTAGTCCGTAGCTTTTGCTTCAAGTCACCAGTAATAGCAACTAAACTGGTATCCAATACCCAGGTGCTACAAGGAGTACTAGCGAGGTACACATTAATAACACGTATATACTTTGTTGAAGTTGCCAACCTTCTTATCTACCATGCATTTGGGGTAATTCCGCTACCAGTAACCGTTCCCCCTACAATAGAAGCACTTAGTCTCGGGTTTGGGTTCAACCTTGGGTTCCTTCACTGGAGCGGCAACTGGTTTGCCATCCATGAAGTTTCCCTTCTAGCCCTTGCCCTTCTTGAAATCAGTGGTCTTATTAAACCATCAACACTTGATGCTCCTTCTTTGATTTCTACCTTTTGCGGTCTTAAGCACCGCGAACAGCTCCGGGATCAACTCCATCCCTTGCATGTCATAGTTCATCACGAAGATCTAGTAGCTTAGTGATAGTGTCTAGAGAACTCTATCAATCACTATTTTATCCGGAAGTTTAACTCCCACTTGATTTAAGTGATTGTTGCACCCAGACATTCTGAGCACATGCTCACTAGCTGAGCTATTCTCCTCCATCTTGTTGGCAAAAGAACTTGTCGGAGGTCTCACACCTCTCAACACGGGCATGAGCCTGAAATCCCAATTTCAGCTCTTGGAACATCTCATATGTTCTATGGCGTTCAAAACATAATTGGAATCCCAATTCTAAGCCGTAAAGTATGGTGCACTAAACTATCAAGTAGTCATCAGGATGTGTCTGTCAGGTGTTCACAACATCCACAGACGACATTGTAGGGGTTTGCACATCGAGCGGTGCATCAAAGACGTAAGCCTTCTGTGTAGCAGTGAGGACACTCCTCGGACTACGGACCTAGTCCGCATCATTGCTTACAATATCTTTCAACTTAATCTTTCTCTAGGAACGTATTGAAACAGGGAGCTACAACGTGAGCTATTTATCTACAACATATTTGCAAAGACAATTTAGACTATGTTCATGATAATTGAGTTCATCCAATCAAATTATTTAATGAACTCCCACTCAGATAGACATCCCTCTAGTCATCTAAGTGAAACATGATCCGAGTCAACTAGGCCATGTCCGATCATCACGTGAGATGGACTAGTCAACATCGGTGAACATCTTCATGTTGATCGTATCTTCTATACGACTCATGCTCGACCTTTCGGTCTTCCGTGTTCCAAGGCCATGTCAGTACATGCTAGGCTCGTCAAGTCAACCTAAGTGTTTTTGCTGTGTAAATCTGGCTTACACCCATTGTATTCGAACGTTAGAATCTATCACACCCGATCATCACGTGGTGCTTCGAAACAACAAACCTTCGCAATGGTGCATAGTTAGGGGGAACACCTTTCTTGAAATTTTAGTGAGGGATCATCTTATCTAAGCTACCGTCGTTCTAAGCAAATAAGATGTAAAACATGATAGGCATCACATGCAATCAAATAGTGACATGATATGGCCAATATCATTTTGCTCCTTTTGATCTCCATCTTCGGGGCTCCATGATCATCGTTGTCACCGGTATGACAGCATGATCTCCATCATCATGATCTCCATCATCGTGTCTTCTTAAAGTTGTCTCGTCATCTATTACTTCTACTACTATGGCTAACGCTTTAGCAATAAAGTAAAGTAATTACATGACGTTTATGTTGACACGCAGGTCATGAATAAATTAAGACAACTCCTATGGCTCCTGCCGGTTGTCATACTCATCGACATGCAAGTCGTGATCACTATTACAAGAACATGATCAATCTCATACATCACATATATCATTCATCACATCCTTTTGGCCATATCACATCACAAGGCATATGCTGCAAAAACAAGTTAGACGTCCTCTAATTGTTGTTACAAGTTTTACGTGGCTCCTATAGGTTTCTAGCAAGAATGTTTCTTACCTACGCCAAAACCACAACGTGATTTGCCAATTTCTATTTACCCTTCATAAGGACCCTTTTCATCGAATCCGATCCGACTAAAGTGGGAGAGACAGACACCCACTAGCCACCTTATGCAACTAGTGCATGTCAGTCGGTGGAACTAGTCTCACGTAAGAGTACGTGTAAGGTCGGTCCGGGCCGCTTCATCCCACGATGCCGCCGAATCAAGATAAGACTAGTAACGGCAAGCAAATTGACAAAATCGACGCCCACAACAACTTGTGTTCTACTTGTGCATAGAAACTACGCATAGACCTAGCTCTGACACCACTGTTGGGGAACGTAGCAGAAATTCAAAATTTTCTACGCATCACCAAGATCAATCTATGGAGTAATCTAGCAACGAGGGGAAGGAGAGTGCATCTACATACCCTTGTAGATCGCTAAGCGGAAGCGTTCAAGTGAACGGGGTTGATGGAGTCATACTCGTCATGATCCAAATCACCGATGATCCTAGTGCCGAACGGACGGCACCTCCGTGTTCAACACACGTACAACCCGGTGACATCTCCTACGCCTTGATCCATCAAGGGGAGAAGGAGAGGTTGGGGAAGACTCCATCCAGCAGCAGCACGACAGCGTGGTGGTGGTGGAGGAGCGTGGTACTCCAGCAGGGCTTCGCCAAGCACCGCGAGAGACGAGGAGGAAGAGGGGTAGGGCTGCGCCAACAGGGAGATTGAATCATGTTTTGGGCTGCCCCTTTGCTCAAGTATATATAGAGGGAGGGGAGGGGCTGCGCCCCCACCTAGGGTTCCCTCCCTAGGGGTGGCGGCAGCCCCCAGATCCCATCTGGGAGGCGGCCAAGGGGGAGAGAGAGGGGGGCGCACCTAGGGTGGGCCTTAGGGCCCATCTGCGCCTAGGGTTCGCCCCCTCTCCTCTTGAGGACGCCTTGGGCCTTGGTGGGAGGCGCCCCAGCCCACCTAGGGGTTGGTCCCTTCCCACTATTGTCCGATGTAAGCCTCCGGGGCTGGTGGCCCCACCTGGTGGACCCCCGGACCCCTCCGGTGGTCCCGGTACACTACCGGTGATGCCCGGAACAATTCCGGTGGCCAAAACCATACTTCCTATATATCAATCTTTACCTCCGGACCATTCTGGAACTCCTCGTGACGTCCAGGATCTCATCCGGGACTCCGAACAACATTCGGTAACCGCATACATACTTTCCCTATAACCCTAGCGTCATCGAACCTTAAGTGTTTAGACTCTACGGGTTCGGGAGTCATGCAGACATGGCTGGGACAACTCTCCGGCCAATAACCAACAGTGGGATCTGGATACCCATGTTGGCTCCCACATGTTCCACGATGATCTCATCGGATGAACCACGATGTCAAGGACTTAATCAATCCCGTATACAATTCCCTTTGTCTAGCGGTACGATACTTGCCCGAGATTCGATCGTCGGTATCCCGATACCTTGTTCAATCTCGTTACTGGCAAGTCTCTTTACTCGTTCCGTAACACATCATCCCGTGATCAACTCCTTGGTCACATTGTGCACATTATGATGATGTCCTATCGAGTGGGCCCAGAGATACCTCTCCGTTTACACGGAGTGACAAATCCCAGTCTCGATTCGTGCCAACCCAACTGACACTTTCGGAGATACCTGTAGTGAACCTTTATAGCCACCCAGTTACGTTGTGACGTTTGGCACACCCAAAGCACTCCTACAGTATCCGGGAGTTGCACAATCTCATGGTCTAAGGAAATGATACTTGACATTAGAAAAGCTTTAGCATACAAACTACACGATCTTTGTGCTAGGCTTAGGATTGGGTCTTGTCCATCACATCATTCTCCTAATGATGTGATCCCGTTATCAACTACATCCAATGTCCATGGTCAGGAAACCGTAACCATCTATTGATCAACAAGCTAGTCAACTAGAGGCTTACTAGGGACATGGTGTTGTCTATGTATCCACACATGTATCTGAGTTTCCTATCAATACAATTCTAGCATGGATAATAAACGATTATCATGAACAAGGAAATATAATAATAACCAATTTATTATTGCCTCTAGGGCATATTTCCAACAGGGGATTCAAATATTTAAACGGGAGATCACGACATCGATAATATCATAACGCAAATTGGTGTATCAAACATGCATATTCATTTGAATTTGGGCACACATGTAATGTTATATAGTTTATCAATATTGGTGATCCATAGATTCTTCAATTACAAACAATGCATGGTTTATATGAAATTAATGTCTAAACAGGATTACACTATATGTTGCGTGTGTGAAACACATTATACATGTTTGAGAAGTAAAAAAAACCGCATGAAACACACATTAATTGGAGACAGTTAGCGAGGAATGCATACATTGGATTTCAACATAAAGTGGTTTCAAATATTTGAAAATCCAAATTGATGGATACAACCTTATGAATCTGAGATCATGTCGTTTGTAAACCATATTTATGTATAAATGGTGTTGTGCTTTTGAAAGTATATATAAAAAACGATGTATATAGAATGTAATTCCAATTGAAAATGGACCCCACACCCGAAAAAAATAGAATACAAACGGGATTCGAATTGAGTTGGCATGGTAAACATGCACTCTGCAAAATTTGAACGAAGCGGGGAAAGTCGGAGTAACCGCCCGAAACCAAAATCTACGAGATGGAAATCACTACTGCCTATCCCTGCCATTCAAAGCCTATATGCTGGATTTCTATAGGTTTCAATAGGGGTAGGTTTGTAATTTCACCCAAATGTGACATAACTGCCTCTCACCCGGATTCATACACGGTGGGCGCCAAAACACAGTGTGTCCTCGGCCGAAATCGACTCCCTCCCCGATTCATATTCATATACGGTGGGCGCCAAAAACAAACTCTCATCGGCAAATATTCGGTGTATGCGAGATTACCGTCCTATCCCCAACCGACTAGTGTTGCTGTGATGTAGTAGAAATTTGAAACGGGGGCTAAGTTTGTAAATTTCCTTTCATTTGAGACAAGTGCGCCCTGAATACATGGTTCCCCCCTTCCTCTCTACCTCCCTTTTCCCCATTCGTACTCCGTGGGCGCCAAAACACCCTCTCCACCCCACCCTCCTCCATCCGCCGCCGTCCGCCACCCCATCCACCGCTGTCCTCCTCCACCATGCCAGAGCTGATACCCCAACGCCGCCGTCCATTACAAGAGATCGACCTTTCTCATCCACGGCTTTGGACCGGGATCCTTGCATCCCGTCCTCTCGCTTCATCCCCGCCGTTGTCCACCTTGCCGGTGCCGCTCCTACGACAGTCTCGTCCACCGCGCCCCGCCGCCACCGTCTACCCTCCTAGATCTACTTCCACGCCACCGACAGCCATCGCTACCGCAGCACCGTCAAATTCTCAGCAGATGCGTACACGGCGCCGCACCAGAGGTGGTACTCTTTCGTATCTGCTCAACTTATTTATCACAGCAAGAAAATAGATCACCACTGCTTTACTCTGATTTCTTGTCTTGGTTGCGAAGTTGCCTTTGTCCGGTTTGCACCTTTAGATCCGCCATGGCGCGTGATACGTCTCCGTCGTATCTATAATTTTTGATTGTTCCATTCCAATATTATTCAGCTTTCATATACTTTTGGCAACTTTTTATACTATTTTTGGGACTAACATATTGATCCAGTGCCCAGTGCCAGTTCCTGTTTGTTGCATGTTTTTTGTTTCGCAGAATATCCATATCAAACGGAGTCCAAACGGAATAAAAACTGACGGAGATTTTTTTGGAATATATATGATTTTTGGGAAGAAGAATCCACGTGATACGATGCTCGAGGGGCCCACGAGGTAGGGGGGCGCGCCCCAGGGTGTCAGGCGCGCCCCTGACCCTCATGGCCACCCCTTAAGGCAGTTGGTGCCCTTCTTTCTCCGTAAGAAAGCTAATTTCCGGATAGAGATCGTGTCAAAATTTCAGCCCAATCGGAGTTATGGATCTCCGGGAATATAAGAAACGGTGAAAGGGAAGAATCTAAGAACGCAGAAACAGAGAGAGACAGAGAGACAGATCCAATCTCGGAGGGACTCTCGCCCCTCCCGTGCCATGGAGGCCATGGACCAGAAGGGAAACACTTCTCCCATCTAGGGAGGAGGTCAAGGAAGAAGAAGAAGGAGGGGAGCTCTCTCCCCCTCGCTTCTGGTGGCACCGGAGTGCCACCGGGGGCCATCATCATCACCGCGATCTTTACCAACACCTCCGCTATCTTCACCAACATCTCCATCACCTTCCCCCCTCTATCTACAGTGGTCCACTCTCCCGCAACCCGCTGTACCCTCTATTTGAACATGGTGCTTTATGCTTCATATTATTATCCCATGATGTGTTGCCATCCTATGATGTCTGAGTAGATTTTCGTTGTCCTATCGGTGGTTGATGAATTGCTATGATTGATTTAATTTGCTTGTGGTTATGTTGCTATCCTTTGGTGCCCATCATATGAGCGCGTGCGTGGATCACACCATAGGGTTAGTTGTATGTTGATAGGACTATGTATTGGAGGGCAAGAGTGACATAAGCTTCAACCTAGCATAGAAATTGATGCATACGGGATTGAAGGGGGACCAATATATCTTAATGCTATGGTTGGGTTTTACCTTAATGAACATTAGTAGTTGCGGATGCTTGCTAATAGTTCCAATCATAAGTGCATAGAATTCCAAGTAAGGGATGACATGCTAGCAGTGGCCTCTCCCACATAATACTTGCTATCGGTCTAGTAAAGTAGTCAATTGCTTAGGGACAATTTCGCAACTCCTACCACCACTTTTCCATACTCGCTATATTTAATTTAGTTGCTTCCTTACCTTAACAGCCCCTAGTTTTATTTTCGTGCTCTTTATTATCTTGGAAACCTATCCAACAACACCTACAAAGTACATCTAGTTTCATACTTGTTCTAGGTAAAGTGAACGTCAAGCGTGCGTAGAGTTGTATCGGTGGTCGATAGAACTTGAGGGAATATTTGTTCTACCTTTAGCTCCTCGTTGGGTTCGACACTCTTACTGATCGAAAACTATTGCGATCCCGTATACTTGTGGGTTATCAAGACCTTTTTCTGGCGCCGTTGTCGGGGAGCCATAGCGTGGGGTGAATATTCTTGTGTGTGCTTGTTTGCTTTATCACTAAGTAATTTTTATTTGCTGTTCTAAGTTGTTTTCTATCTTTAGTCATGGGTAGGAAACACGAAATACCAAAAAAATTAGGTGTACTTGCTACTCATGGAGATGGGGAACCTCCTAAAACCCTCGATGCTTGTTATGTGAAAGATATTATGTAGTACTTTAATAATCCTGAGAAAACCCCATTCAATTATGTAATGGGAGTAACGTTGGATCAACGTGAATACTTTAGGGATTATGGCTTGACACAAACAGGGAAACTATTATGGGATCAAATTTATATATTAAAATGGTATGCTAGACAACTATGCTCGGAATATGATTATACTTGTTACTCTAGGATGAATTCTCCACACCTCCCCTTTTCATGCAAATTTAATGATAATGAAATCTTGGCTTCTTATGCTAGAGGTATATATGATTATTATGATGTGGAACAAATAGAAGAATTTGTTGCTTTTATGGGTGCTTATGAAATTGAATCTATGTTTAATGAGTTTGATGATATTGATGATGCTTGTTATAGATCTGAAAATTTAGCTATCCTCAAATATTGCTATGAGAATTATGAATACAATTATGAAATTAATGCACTTATTAAGAAAGTCTCCACTGTCCAAGAAGAGACTAATATTTTGCAGGAATCTATGGAAGAAGAAGTTGATGACACTGTGAGCTCATTGGATGAAAAAGATGAGGAGGAGAGCGAAGAACAAAAGGAGGAAGAGCGGATTGATCACCCATGCCCACCTTCTAATGAGAGTAACTCTTCAACTCATACATTGTTTAATTCCCCTTCGTGCTTACCGAAGGATGATTGCTATGATGACTGTTATGATCCCATTGATTCTCTTGAAATATCCCCTTTTGATGATGCTTGCTATACTTGTGGCCAAGATGCCAATATGACTTATGCTTGTGGCCAAGATGCCAATATGAATTATGCTTATGGAGATGAACTTGCTATAGTTCCTTATGTTAAACATGAAATTGTTGCTATTGCACCCACGCATGATAGTCCTATTATCTTTTTGAATTCTCCCGATTATACTATATCGGAGAAGTTTGCACTTATTAAGGATTATATTGATGGGTTGCCTTTTACCGTTGCACATGATGATTTCGATAAATATAATATGCATGTGTTTGCTGCTCCTATTTGTAATTATTATGAGAGAGTAACTATATCTCCACCTCTCTATGTTTCCAATATGATAAAATTGCAAGAAACTATTTATACTATGCATTGGCCTTTACTATGTGTGCATGAATTGTTCTTGTATGACATGCCGATGCATAGGAATAGAGTTAGACTTTGTCATTGCTTGATATATGTTACTTTGTGCTCACTACTAAATTACAAATCATTGTTAATTAAAATTGGCTTTGATATACCTTGGGATCCGGGTGAATTCACTACTTGAGCACTATATGCCTAGCTTAATGGCTTTAAAGAAAGTGCTGCCAGGGAGACAACCCGGAAGTTTTAGAGAGTCATTTATTTCTGTTGAGTGCTTTCATATAGTTTAAAAACAACAAAAATAAAGAGGGGAACCCAAAACTTTTTCAAAAAGGAAAGCGAAAGTGAGAAAGACAAGCATTGTTGAAGAGGGAGAGCTCCTTGAACTTTGTTCATGCTCACGGCAACTTTGTGAATCTTGATTACAAAAAAATTTCAATAAAAATAATTATCCCCTTGTAAAATTCCATTGTATTATAAAAATAATGTGCCAAGGTTTGCCTTTAGGATGTTTACATTTGCTTGATGGTCTGTACGGTGCAGGACAGAAACTTTGGCTGTAGTGCGCGATTTTACGTTTTTATCTGGAACGTCAAATGGTTCTGATTCTTTTTGCACCGTCTTACTATAAAAATTGTTTATTTTTCCTAATTTTGGTAGAATTTTTCAAGTATCATAAGTATGGTGAATGTTCAGATTATTACAGACTGTTCTGTTTTAGACAGATTCTGTTTTTGATGCATAGTTTGCTTATTTTGATGAAACTATCAATTTATATTAGTGGATTAAGCCATGAAAAAGTTATACTAACACAATGCAAAAACAAAATATGAATTGGTTTTCAACATTACTTATAGTGGTGATTTGCTTTATTATTCTAACGGATCTTACCGAGTTTTCTGTTGAAGTTTTGTGTGGATGAAGTGTTCGATGATCGAGAAGGTCTCGATGTGAGAAGAAGGAAGAGAGGCAAGAGCTCAAGCTTGGGGATGCCCGAGGCACCCCAAGTAAATATTCAAGGAGACTCAAGCGTCTAAGCTTGGGGATGCTGGGAGGCATCCCCTCTTTCTTCAACAAATATCGGTATGTTTTCGGATTCGTTTCGTTCATGCGATATGTGCAAATCTTGGAGCGTCTTTTGCATTTAGTTTTCACTTTTCCTTTTATGCACCATGCTGGTATGATATAGTCCTTGGTTGATTTATAGAATGCTCTATGCACTTCACTTATATCTTTTGAGTATGGCTTTATAGAATGCTTCATGTGCTTCACTTATATCATTTGAAGTTTGGATTGCCTGTTTCTCTTTACATAGACAACCGCCATTTGTAGAATGCTCTTTTGCTTCACTTATATTTGTTAGAGCATGGCCATATCTTTTGTAGAAAGAATTAAACTCTCTTGCTTCACTTATATATGTTTAGAGAGATGACAGGAACTGGTCAATTCACATGGTTAGTCATAAAATCCTACATAAACTTGTAGATCGCAATGATATGTTTGATTCCTTGCAATAGTTTTGCGATATAAAGATGGTGATATTAGAGTCATGCTAGTGGGTAAGTGTGGACTGTAGAAATACTTGTGTTGAGGTTTGTGATTCCCGTAGCATGCACGTATGGTGAACCGTTATGTGATGAAGTCGGAGTATGATTTATTTATTGATTGTCTTCCTTATGAGTGGCGGTCGGGGATGAGCGATGGTCTTTTCCTACCAATCTATCCCCCTAGGAGCATGCGTGTAGTACTTTGTTTCGATGACTAATAGATTTTTGCAATAAGTATGTGAGTTCTTTATGACTAATGTTGAGTCCATGGATTATATGCACTCTCACCCTTCCACCATTGCTAGCCTCTCTAGTACCGCGCAACTTTCGCCGGTACCATAAACCCACCATATACCTTCCTCAAAACAGCCACCATACCTACGTATTATGGCAATTCCATAGCCATTCCGAGATATATTTCCATGCAACTTCCATCATCATCATATACATGACTTGAGCATTCATTGTCATATTGCTTTGCATGATCGTAAGATAGCTAGCATGATGCTTTCATGGCTTGTCCATTTTTTTATGTCATTGCTACGCTAGATCATTGCACATCCCGGTACACCGCCGGAGGCATTCATATAGAGTCATATCTTTGTTCTAGTATCGAGTTGTAATATTGAGTTGTAAGTAAATAAAAGTGTGATGATCATCATTATTAGAGCATTGCCCCAGTGAGGAAAGGATGATGGAGACTATGATTCCCCCATAAGTCGAGATGAGACTCCGGACTTTACAAAAAAAATAAAAGAGGCCAAAGAAGCCCAAATAAAAAAGGAGGCCAAAGAAGCCCACCAAAAAAACAAAAAAATGAGAGAAAAAGAGAGAAGGGGCAGTGCTACTATCCTTTTTCCACACTTGTGCTTCAAAGTAGCACCATGTTCTTCATATAGAGAGTCTATTGAGTTATCACTTTCATATACTAGTGGGAATATTCATTATAGAACTTGGCTTGTATATTCCGATGATGGGCTTCCTCAAAATGCCCGAGGTCTTCATGAGCAAGCAAGTTGGATGCACACCCACTTAGTTTCAGTTGGAGCTTTCATACACTTATAGCTTTAGTGCATCCGTTGCATGGCAATCCCTACTCACTCACATTGATATCTATTGATGGGCATCTCCATAGCCCGTTGATACGCCGAGTTGATGTGAGACTATCTTCTCCTTTTTGTCTTCTCCACCATCATATTCTATTCCACCTATAGTGCTATGTCCATGGCTCACGCTCATGTATTGCGTGAAAGTTGAAAAGGTTTGAGAACGTCAAAAGTATGAAACAATTGCTTGGCTTGTCATCGGGGTTGTGCATGATGTGAATATTTTGTGTGGTGAAGATGGAGCATAGCCAGACTATATGATTTTGTAGGGATAATTTTCTTTGGCCTTGTTATTTTGAAAAGACATGATTGCTTTATTAGTGGGCTTGAAGTATTATTGTTTTTATGTCAAATGATAGACTATTGCTTTGAATCACTCGTATCTTAATATTCATGCCATGATTAGACATATGATCAAGATTATGCTAGGTAGCATTCCACATCAAAAATTATCTTTTTTATCATTTACCTACTCGAGGACGAGCAGGAATTAAGCTTGGGGATGCTGATACGTCTCCGTCGTATCTATAATTTTTGATTGTTCCATGCCAATATTATTCAACTTTCATATACTTTTGGCAACTTTTTATACTATTTTTGGGACTAACATATTGATCTAGTGCCCAGTGCCAGTTCCTGTTTGTTGCATGTTTTTTGTTTCGCAGAATATCCATATCAAACGGAGTCCAAATGGAATAAAAACTGACGGAGATTTTTTGGAATCTGAGAACGCAGAAACAGAGAAAGACAGAGAGACAGATCCAATCACGGAGGGGCTCTCGCCCCTCCCGTGCCATGGAGGCCATGGACCAGAGGGGAAACCTTCTCCCATCTAGTGAGGAGGTCAAGGAAGAATAAGAAGGAGGGGGGCTCTCTCCCCCTCGCTTCCGGTGGCACCGGAGTGCCACCGGGGGCCATCATCATCACCGCGATCTTCACCAACACCTCCGCTATCTTCACCAACATCTCCATCACCTTCCCTCCTCTATCTACAGCGGTCCACTCTCCCGCAACCCGATGTACCCTCTACTTGAACATGGTGCTTTATGCTTCATATTATTATCCAATGATGTGTTGCCATCCTATGATGTCTGAGTAGATTTTTGTTGTCCTATCGGTGGTTGATGAATTGCTATGATTGATTTAATTTGCTTGTGGTTATGTTGATGTCCTTTGGTTCCCATCATATGAGCGCGCGCGTGGATCACAACATAGGGTTAGTTGTATGTTGATAGAACTATGTATTGGAGGGCAAGAGTGACAGAAGCTTCAACCTAGCATAGAAATTGATGCATACGGGATTGAAGGCGGACCAATATATCTTAATTCTATGGTTGAGTTTTATGTTAATGAACATTAGTAGTTGCGGATGCTTGCTAATAGTTCCAATCATAAGTGCATAGAATTCCAATTGAGGGATGACATGCTAGCAGTGGCCTCTCCCACATAATACTTGCTATCGGTCTAGTAAAGTAGTCAATTGCTTAGGGACAATTTCACAACTCCTACCACCACTTTTCCATACTCGCTATATTTACTTTAGTTGCTTCTTTACCTTAACAGCCCCTAGTTTTATTTTCATGCTCTTTATTATCTTGCAAACCTATCCAACAACACCTACAAAGTACTTCTAGTTTCATACTTGTTCTAGGTAAAGTGAACGTCAAGCGTGCGTAGAGTTGTATCGGTGGTCGATAGAACTTGAGGGAATATTTGTTCTACCTTTAGCTCCTCGTTGGGTTCGACACTCTTACTTATAGAAAACTGTTGCGATCCCCTATACTTGTGGGTTATCAGCACGCTCAACACCATACTCGCAATGCTTATGGTTTTCCCCTTTTATATTCCACACTAGTTAAATCACAGTAGACTAAATTTCAAAATTGGGTCAGTCGATTTTTCAGAGCTCGTCGGAGTTCGCCGGTGCGATCGAAGGGGCTCAGGTGGGGATGGTGGTTGTGGGAGGTGGTGGTGGGGCCTCGTCGAATGAAGAA
>NC_041388.1:674781079-674812325 GCF_002162155.2 Triticum dicoccoides | reverse complement strand
GGGGGGGTGGCGGAGGAATACAGGCGGTGGGGCCGGTGGTTCGGCCGGCGGCCCGTGCGGAGTTCTGTATGGGAAGCACAGTATGTTCCTTGTCAGGAAGGGGAGCAGGGATATCTGCAGTCAACAGCTGATAGAGCTTGCGTGTACGTGATCCATAGGCTTTCAATTACTAGCGGCAATACAACACCGTAATTTCCACCCAGTTCCACTTTCCCGATTTATATATCCTGGTTATGGTGTACCCCTGTTATGTACACTATGATCTGCCTAGTTGCTGTGTGTTCTTGTTATCATGGTTAGGTAATAAACTCTCTATACAATATATTATGAACCTATCATCTGCCAGCTATCCTTACTTCTGGAGCCTATTTATTGTGTACTTGTGCCAGATTATATAAATGCATGCACCATATTACAGCACACATGAGCTATCTCATCAGAATCTAGTGATAGCACACAAGTGTTTACAGGGGCACCCCTATATTAGAATATCATCTGCATTGCAAAGATAATCTCACAACTATTTATGTTTTCATGGTTCTCAGATATTATACGCAATTATAGTGAATATCAGAATCCGCGCATCAGAAGAATATTGTGGAACACTGTAATGACTTACAAAATTGGCAGCAAGGCATTGAGTACCATTTTGGAAGCAATGAAACTCGTACGCTCCCCACCTGTTGATTCTTGTTCAAAATATCATCCTAATGACTATTCTAACCTCGAGGAGTCAAAGGAAGATGGCCTGTCCTGTTCATCCATCAAGGTGTCTGTTCTAATTTGGCAAGGTTTTATTGATTGCGCGTATCTTGCATATGCGGTCTTGCATTTCTTCTACTTTGTTGCACCGCCATCTGCTTAGTTTACTCATCATATATGTCGAAATGCCATGCCCATCCATTATCAATACATATTCCATCTGTCATCATACCATGTTTTTCCATTCAGATGCTGTTCTTGTGCATCAGAGATCAAAAATGAAGAGGGTGCTTGCCGAACCTAAAGGAGCACCAGCAAAGTCCTCGAAAAACGTGGTGGTGCCAGAAGACAACAGCCCACTTACATTGGTTGTACAACCAGTGACACAAAATGTAGGACGGACTCCAGTAGACTGTACCCATACTTCACTGGTCACACCACTAGCCCCACCACACAGGACCTGCACTCCAGGAAAAGGTATAACGATTTCATTTGCCATAGCACCAGCTATACCACAGTAAAATCCCACTCCAGCAAAAAGTACAGCAAGTCCACCGGCCGAAGACCTATCCCAACTATAGAGACGGCCAATTCCTGCAGATTGGAACCCCATTCCATTTATTCTCAGTTTAAAAGACAATGCTTTCAATGTTGTTAGGGACTACATGCATATATTCCCATCATAGGAAGATTATTGTGAAGACAAACACCATTTTCACATCTTCCTGTCCAACTTACGTGTAAGTGCTATTATTCATGGCTATTATTTTCCTGTTTTCTGCTGGCTGAACACATCAATGATTTACATTACATTGTTGTAACTAGGCGAGGGTCAATCTGGATAGTCATGATGAGCAAAGCTTGCTTGTGCTTTTCAAGGAAGCATTGCAGCAGTATCGGTGTTACCTGAGGAAATCACACTTTGATGGCAAGTCTATAAACGAATTCCTGTTGAAGTCTCCTGTGCTAAATTTAGAAGACATTGAATGGAAAAACCTTGTTATGCACTGGTCTCGTTCCCAGGATGAGGTACTGTCTATGAAATCACATGACAATTTGAACTTCTATTTTTCCGCATGTGCCTTACGGATCTTTTTTGCAAGAAATCTGCTCAAAGAAGAATTCCGGTTTGACAAGAACGACAGGATATCTCAAATATGCTGCCCGCTGCTTTGCTCTTGTTAGTACATGTTGTCCTGTATCACCGTACTTGCATACATACCTGGTTCATTATGTGACAGCAGTATGCATGATAGCTTGCTTATCAATTGTTCGCTCCAATTATCTGATCTGTATGAATGGTTACATTAGTATAGAATATATCCAATGCCAATGTTTTTTTAGCTCTGCATTGTTCTTGTAAGTACATGCTGTCCTTTATCAGTGTACTTATAATGACAGGTAGTTGTTCATGTACCATCACTCTGCAGCTTATTTTCCTTTGCCCTCCATTTTCTACACATCAGATCTATATTTACTCTTACCATAAGGTTGGTACTGAAGAAGTTTAGTTGTGCATTGCTCTTGGCTGTACCTTTTGCCTGTATCGCTGCACTTACATTTATAGCTACTTGGTTATGTAGCATCACTCTTCATCTTATCTTAAATATTCTCCATTTTTTCGTATATTATCACATCTATATTTACTCTTAACAAAATGTAGAATAAAGGCAATGCTTTTGAAGAAGATTCTGTGGTAAACTTCTTGAATTGCCCCCCCCCCCATCAGCAAGGACAAGGCCTTTATAGAGCCTGTCTTCACCAATAATGTAAGTTTGTCCATCTCAAGCCTTCAAACTTTGTTGTATATATTTGGTTAGGCATGACTGCAACAACTGTTTATTTTTGGTGTTTGCATCAAATTGCTTGTTTAAAATTTCTTATATGTAGTTCATAAACAAAAGTCGTCCTTTCTCAATTTAAGTTTTCAGTTGTACAACCAAGTTCCTTCTTCATACCATGTAAATTAAACTATACAGAGCAAGTGATCTTTTTTTGCACTGCATGTATGCTTCTGTTCTTCATCTGTAATCCAGTGGTGTGGTGAACCTACCCACTATAGCATAATGTCATATTCTGCAATGTCTTAACTATGAAAAATGTCATATCATTCTACTATTATTTAAATCGTCTCTTTATTTGCCAATATGAAATGGTATAAATTGACAGCACACTAACCATTGATACTTATGAGTTTTTGATCTGTAATCCAGTGGTGTCGTGAAGCTGTCAACTCCTTCACAATGTCATTTCCTGCCATGTCTTGACCGGAACAATACCATATTGT
Organism: Triticum dicoccoides; assembly: GCF_002162155.2. NCBI lineage: Eukaryota > Viridiplantae > Streptophyta > Magnoliopsida > Poales > Poaceae > Triticum > Triticum dicoccoides. The sequence goes on along the minus strand of NC_041388.1, from coordinate 674,809,336 downwards.
GTTAATGCAAATTTAAACTGTGTCACTTTATTCGTCAGTAAGAAATGTGATGAATTGTCAGCACTGATACTTTTATGTGCAAAACATGTCATCTGTCTGCTTGTTTATCTTTCAGAGTGAGGAAGATATAAGTGTTGAACAAGCGCGGTCTCATCATCTTGCTCAGCTGCTTGCGCTGCAGCTCCCCAGCGGGGCTATCCTTTCTTGAACTCTATTGAAGTGCTGTCGGTTTTGTATATTATTTTGTCGGCGTGTTTATTTGCACTGCTGGCAATCTTTGATGCCCAGTGTATGTAATCTGCTGTCTGCTTGTGCTTTATTATCATAGTGGCGAACTTTGATGCCCAGTGGATGTAATATGCCGTAATTTCTTTATTGTATAGTATAGGTTTTTTCTTATTCACGATGCTGCAGTTATTTTACTGTATATATATCCTGTCTTCGCAGTAAACCGGCGAAACCGTAAAATTATGGTACATAATCGGGCCGTCATGCAATCACGATGTAGGTTGGGCCTGAAACGTGCCGATCAGCTCACGGGCCGGCAGCAACCCGAAATGAACCCCGGCCCATGATTGTGCGAATCAAATCACGGGCTTTTAACAGGCCGAAAAATTGTCTCGATCCTTATTTGGCCCAATCAGATATCGGTTGCGAGCCGGCCGGATGCAAACCGGGCCGTAGTTAGGCCCAACTATATGACGGGCTTTTAACAGGCTGAAATTAATATAGGGCCGAAATGTTAAACGGGCCCTTAACAGGCCAAAACTAATATCAGGCCGAATTACTAAGTGGACCTTTAGCAAGTGGGCCCAAAAGCATAGTGTCCAGTTGACGGACCGAATCTGATATGGGCCATAATTAGACCCAAAACCTCTTAAAGGGCCGGACCTGATCTGGGCCGTAATTTGGCCCAGAACGTGGTAGGCTTTTAACGGGCCGGATCTCATATGGGCCACTATTAGGCCCGGAGCGTGGCAGGCCATTAATAGACCATATCAAATATGGGTCGACGTTTGGCCCAAAACATGGCAGCCAGTTAACGGGCCGGCCTACTAGGGTCCTTAAAATCTTGTGGGCCTACAGCTAGGAAGGCCCATTAATGTCGGCGAAATCTCGTGGGCCTTTAGCTGGGTCGGCCCATTATGATGCGCAAGAATTTTGTGGGCCTTTACCTGGGCCGGCCTATTATGGCACACAAAAATCTTGTGGGCCTTTACCTGGGCCGGCCCATTATGGCCCGTGAAATCTTGTGGGCCTTTAGCTGGGCCATCCCATTATGGTCCGCAAAATCTCGTGGGCCTTTAGCTGGGCCGGCCCATTAAGGTCCGCAAAATCTTGTGGGCCTTTAGTTGGGCCGGCCCATTTAAACTTGTTGGGTCGTGCCACGTGTCGACGTATTATAGGCGCCTTCTGTCCAGTGAGTGGATGACATCTGTCCCGACGATGAGCCGACACGTGTTTCCTCTAGCCAATGATGATTTTACACGTGGAAAATCCCCATTGGTCGGGGCTGTTAACGGGTTATTGGATCCAAACCTGACCCGATAGCTTAACGGCGTTCCGTTACGGTGAATGCCACGTGTCGGTCACCCTTGACGAAAGCACTTCTGTGACGCGCGATTTATCGTCATGGAAGTGGACACTTCCATGATGATAATTTTGGTAATGTCATGGAACACTTCTACCACAGCACATGTATGACTATCTTGATTCTGTCATAAATTTGTCATGGATGTACATGCATGACAAAAAAAGCGACCTACTGTGACAAACACGTATCATCACAGAAGTGTACTTTTTTGTAGTGGTATCTGCTTAATATGAAGATCATTTGTCAGTTCTGTATCTGTAATATTACAAGTAAGAATGGATATTGGCTATCAAGAGTCTCAACTTTTATCTCATTTACTGAATGCAGACGCAGCATCTTCACTTCTTTCCTTGCACATTCCTGTTAAGAAAGCAAAGGTAACCCTGCTATCCTGGTATATACAGATAGAATAAAAATGTAATACAGTATTTGACTACCAATGAAACACATAGAATTATTTGTTGAACACGAACGATATGGGAAGTTCTCCTTAAGGGATCACGATGTTTTCCTACTTATTCTGCTTGAAGGGATGGCGTTGATAGTGTTGCTACCAGTGCTGCTGTTTTATTTTGTTGAGACTACCAATGATGCTGTAGTTAATTAATTACAACTCACACTTGTTGAGGGGGGACTCCAACTTAATTCAGTGTCGATGCTTTTTAGCTGTCCAGCATCACCCTATGGTAGATAATAATTTCTATTATGTGTTAATGCTTTCCTTTTAAACTACTTCAAATAAACAAAGAAATTGGATTCTTTTAGCCGTATTATCCTTTGAACATCTATATGAAATGATCTAAGTTTAAGTATATTTAGTTTTGAAGAAAACTAAAGGCAATTAATGTGAAAATGAGATATGTCCTATTACCTGGCAATATATAGTTCATCTCAGCTTGGTTGGCAATATATATTATCTAGACATTAATTTCATTTGTTTGTAGCTATTACATAGGCGATCTCTTGTTAATAGAAATCACTCATTTTTTTTCGTATATTTATTCCCGTAGCTACTGTACATCACAACATGCAAGGAAATATATGTCTGTTGAAATTTAATTTTATTTGTTCTTTGCTCTTTATAGAAATCTTGGATTCATAAATGGGAGAAGCACATAAGGGAGAAGAAGATGATTGCAAGAATGGAGAGGGAGCAAATCATTTGGAGGGATAGAATGCCACTGTTTGGTGTTTTATGCATTTTTGTTTGCTTTCAATTGTGTTTGCACTAGCTGGGAATAAGTGACTAGGCAATAAGTGTAGATGTATGGATATGCTCTAATGCTCCTGGTTTACTATAAACTAGCGGTGTTACCCGTGTATTTACGCGGCTAGTTTTTTTAATTCACAATTTCATATGTTAGAAGCTGTGTTTTGTCATTCAAAAAATTTCATTTTATAAATAGACCTCATATATGATCATGCATTTTTTGTTATTTATTAAGCTATTTAAAAACCAATAATTTAAATTTGGGTCTATCAACTCAAACATTTTTTTGTTACTTATATGTATACATTGGTGATTCTAGTTGTACAACTACCGCTCGAAACCTTGTTTTTTTCTTGAGAAACTTAGAACATTTTATGAGTTCAATCACAATGCAAAGTGTGTGTGTGTGTATATATATATATATATATATATATATATACAGGTAAATTGTTTGGGGCACCTAGGTGCCTGGGCACCTAGGCCCGTTATGGCAGGTCATTTTTACTAGTGCATGGCATGCAATTCATTAAATACTAGTTTTCCATTTTTTTGTTTGCATGCACTATATCCTCAACGGTCAATGATTGCTTTCCAAAAAAACATCATTATGTTGATTTCCTAGCAATATTTCCTTTATAAATATTATATCAATGCATTATACCTATTGAAAATATACACATAAGAGGGCTATTATATCTTATAAATTATAAACATACCATAAGTATTATACTTAATAAAAAATATACATATACCGATGGTATTATGTGTATAAGAATATATACACATACTCGAGGTATTATACCAAATAAAAGTTATGGATATACCTCGAGTATCTCAAATACCTACTAACAAGACGTAATGAATATACCCACAAACATCATGAGTATGTGGATACCTAGAAATATTATGATTACGTATGTATATCCGGTATGTATATACCAATGGTGTACCTACTCGAAATCATTGGCACATGCCCGAGGTATCAAATACCTACCAATGAGATGCAATGTATATACCCAAAAATATCATGAGTATGGAGATACCTCATAATAAATTTGCCATGCATGTCGCAAGAATTTGTCCTAGGTATCATACTCGGTACTTGTATACTCAAAATAAATATGATATACCCCAAGATGATAATAAATAGGACGTACCAAAAATAAATATGATATACCCACAATATTATATTCAGAATTTATATACTCATGATTTGTATCATACTCCTGCTATAATATACCCAATGTGTCGTATACCTAATTTTAAAAAAAACTACGTCCCACATAAGAGTACAACATACCTTTTATTAACATACGTATGAAAAAAACATCTCTGTATACCTATACAAATTATGACACATTAATTTTGATTTGTCTCTCTCCTATTTCTATTAATATATCTCAAATATGCACCATTACCATGTGTGGCATTCTCTTTCCTATTTAATACCACTACATAATTGTTATCATGCATGTTTCTCTCACTGCCTTAATTACGTTTCCAATTAGCGATTCTATCATAATTATTTCCAAATCAGTCATCACAACAACACACATCTAAATGCAATCTAGTGGTGCAAAGTCAAGGAGCATGGGCACCTAGGGTCCCTATATATATATAGGCATTCCATACGAAATGTGTTGTTATTTGATCCTTATTTGTAATTCTAGTTGTAGTTTGGTAGATGTTCTTATTAGTTTATATGTCGTTTGAACTCCAGGCCATTTCCATGGTCCATAGTAAGCATATTTTTATTTATTTTTATTGGTCGATTGTGCCAACTCGTATCATTGTTTCATTGCTCTGCAATATTCTCATCAGCAAGTAGTATCATGGATTGTTGGCCCTTTTCTTACATATATAATGTCGCCTAAGCTTGAAAATTAGTTTCTGAGCGTAAATTGCTTTCGCCCAGTTTCCCAAACCCAAGTGAGATGCCTTGGATGTAAATTACTATGAAGTTGAGTGAGTTTCCCGTTTCAATCATAAAGTGGAGTTACTTACGTATGCTCTAAAACATATCACCATCTATATCCCAGTGAGATTAGTACATATATAGAAGTTATGTCCTAGTTGGTGAAGAGTTTGGTACTTCTGCAAAATGTTGGATAGACAATGTTTGCTATGCATAGAAATTGATATTGTCACTGTCAAAAAATGATATTGTCAAAGTAACACTTTAGATTCCTATGGAGAAATCCTGAAGACATCATATGTTTATAAATGGGAAAGTATGGTAATACAAATTATATATATAAATTTGAGTTCCCTCACGGATGCAACAAAGGGAAAGCACAAATCTCAGTCCAAATATTTTGCTGACACCACTTATTTCATGAGCAGATGCAATGCTACCCAGATTTTTTCAGATGAATGCTACCCGATTGCTCCCATGCTGCCATAGTCTATGCTTCTTGTATCATAACTGTTAGGATTATTACATATGAACCTACTTTCATGTAATGAAGGTCACCTCATTGTAGTTCTGGTGATATTTCGATAGGGATAGAGTCCGGCTGGCCTATGTCTGGTTTTTATGCGTTAGCCGATGTCGCTTGCCTTCGATTGGTGTGTATGTATGTATACCCATGTCTTTTATAATTCAAATCCAAACAGATGCTTCTGGATTATACGTGCTATGTTTCCCAGAATGATAAATTTTTGTGTATGCGTGTGTGCAGCGACATGATTGTCCTAAATTTCCCTGCAGGTATGTAACAGATAATATATTGTATGTATAAGACGCGCCTTGCTTGCTGGGCCCGTATGTCTCCACCTGTTCTCCGCCAGATGTGTTGGCTATCTAACGCCTCCCCTATTTCCGTCTGGCACCACGTCCAATTCCAGTTAAAACAAATGCATGCGTACAGGACATCAACTTCCTGCTTGCACCATATGCCATCACACCCAGTTCATGTGAAGAGGATGGACCTGTCTCTGCGAAGATCCGTCGAGGACACTGCAGCCACCAATGGCACCAGCACACCGTACTACATAGCCGCTCAAGTAGCATCTCGTCCGCCAAGTCTATTTCTTGATCGCCGAGAGGAGAATTCCATGATCCGTCTGTGCATCTCTTCATCTCTCGTGCGCTAACGAAATCTATTCAAGCGACTATACGGCCATGGTTTCGTGTGCTGCTTCTTTCTTGCAACCACGATCTGTACGGCTTCCGGGTTCGGCCATGTCATGCTCCGCTGTTGAACAGCCAGACGCTTCTTCCAGGCTTCGGCCATCTCATCAGAACTCTGCCATGCCTAGTGCCTCAGCGATGGAGGATGCAGCGAGACCTTTTTTAGAGCCGTAATACGTACCCATCAAACTCCACATCATGCCAGTCGAGCCATCCTTGGGGCATCTTCAAGTGTTCTATCATTATATATGGTGGCGGCTTTGTCGATCCACGTCCTCGACCTTGAATAATATCACTCCTTGCGAGACCTTTTTTTTACGGAGCGACCTGGGTATACTTTCTTTTATATTCTTTTTTGTAGGTTTACCGATTGATGCTTCTATTCCTTTTCGTAGGAAGACTTGCCCATATATATGTTTCCTTTTTTTTATGATGTGTACGTTACCTGATTTTATTCGTGTCCATATTGGACTCGTATTGAACGTGCCAATTTCTATTTATTTATTACAAAAAGTCCTAACCATATATATATATATATATATATATATATATATATATATATATATATATATATATATTTCCTTTTGTCCTTAGGCATACGTGACGTGATTTTGTAAGTGTCCAAATTACACTTATATTCCGGGTGTCAGTTTCCTTTTTTTAGTGTAGTTTCCTTATTTATTTATTTTTTGAGGGGAAGTTTCCTTATTATATGTTTGCCTATCTATGGATATACAATTTTTTTCTTAAATAACGTGTCACGTATGTTTTTTCTATAATGTGTACATTACCTGGTTTTATATGTGGCCATCTTAGATTTATCTTTCACGTGTCAATGGTGTGTCAATGGTGGACCTGTCTGTACGTGACTATATCAAAACTATATTGAAAAAAATCTATGCATCAACGTGACAACACATGAGCGTTCAATACGTTGGTACTTACATGTTAGCGTGTTACGTAAAAACTTTAAATCTGAACCGTTATTATTCTAATCGAACGGTTTAAATAATATTAGTATATGTGGATCAACGTGGTCGCTTATTTGTCTCTTATCTTAAGTATATAATAGATCTTCGATTTGGAATGATGTGTAATGCTGCTGGTTTATTACAAATCTGGGTTTGTTTTAGTTGTTAGAATTGTATGCATAAAATGGAATTGATGAATTTTATTTTTTTAATTTCTAATTAGTTAGTAGTAGTGTGGGGGTGAAATGGAGCGCTACTAGTATTCAGGATACTAGTAGCGTGTGGTACTATAGACACGCTACTACTATTTCATTAGTAGTAGCGCGGGTGATATCCGTGCTACTAGTAAAATGTTAGTAGTAGCACGGGTTTACCCCGCGCTACTACTAACTATTAGCTGTAGCGTGATACTAGTAGCGCGGGTACCCGCGCTACTAGTAGCCATTTTACCCGCGCTGCTAGTAGCCTTTTTCCTAGTAGTGTATGGAGAGTAGTGACTTCACATATAAAGAGTATGATGAATAAAAGTTGTTGAGAGTTGACAAACATAGTTTTGGTCATTGTTGCAATTAATAGGAAGTAGTAAAGAAAGAGAGGTTCACATATAAATATACTATCTTGGACATCTTTTATAATTGTGAGCACTCATTAAAGTATGATATGCTAAAGAGTTGTCGTTGGACAAGGAAGACAACGTACTGGGTTATGTTTTCTTACATGTGAGATAAATTATATTGTCATGGATCATTCAACATGTTGAGCTTGCCTTTTCCTCTCTTGTTAGCCAATTTCTTTGCACCAAGTAGAGATACTACTTGTGCTTTCAAATATCCCTAAACCCAGTTTTGTCATGAGAGTCCACCATATCTACCTATGGATTGAGTAAGATCCATCAAGTAAGTTGTCATCGGTGCACGCAATAAAAATTGCTCTCTAATATGTATGATCTATTAATGTGGAAAAAATAAGTTTTATACGATATTGTGATGTGGAAGAAATAAAAGCAACGAACTGTATAATAAAGGTCCATATCACAAGTGGCAATATAAAGTGACGTTTTTTTGCATTAAGATTTCGTGCATCCAACCATAAAAGCACATGACAACCTCTGATTTCCTCTGCGAAGGACCTATCTTTTATTCTTGTCACATACTTCATGCAAAGAGTCATGGTGATATTCACCTTTCCCTTTTACATTTTATCCTTTGGCAAGCACAATGTGTTGGAAAGATCCTGATATATATGGCTTATTGGATGTGGGTTTTCATGAACTATTATTATTGACATTACCCTTGAGGTAAAACATTGGGATGCAAAACTATAAAGCCCCTATCTTTCTCTGTGTCCGATTAAAACTCCATAACCATAAATATCGCGTAAGTGTTAGCAATTATGAAATACTAAGAGATGGTTGAGTATGTGGACTTGGTGAGAAGCTCTTATATTGACTCTTTCCTATGTTATGATAAATTGCAATTGCTTCAATGACTGAGATTATAGTTTGTTAGTTTTCAATGAAGTTTCTGATTCATACTTGAGTATGTGAATGAATTGTTACTCTAGCATAAGAGATCATAAGGCAATATATATTTATGTTGCTGCTCTAAGAATGATCATGATGCCCTCATGTCCGTATTTTATTTTATCGACACCTCTATCTCTAAACATGTGGACATATTTTTCGATTTCGGCTTTCGCTTGAGGACAAGCGAGGTCTAAGCTTGGGAGGGTTGATACGTCCATTTTGCATCATGCTTTTATATCGATATTTATTGCATTATGGGCTGTTAATACACATTATGTCACAATACTTATGCTTATTCTCTCTTATTTTACAAGGTTTACATGAAGAGGGAGAATGCCGGCAGCTGGAACTCTGGGCTGGAAAAGGAGCAAATATTAGAGACCTATTCTGCACAGCTCCAAAAGTCCTGAAACTTCACGAAAGTCTTTTTTGGAATTAATGAAAAATACTGAGCGAAGAAAGTACCAGAGGGGGCCCACACCCTGCCCACGAGGGTGGGGGGCGTGCCCTACCCCCTGGGCGCGCCCCCTACCTCGTGGGCCCCCTGGCAGGCCTTCGGTGCCCATCTTCTACTATATGAAGTCTTTTACCCTAGAAAAAATCATAAGCAAGCTCACGGGACGAAACTCCTCCGCCACGAGGCGGAAGCTTGGCAGAACCAATCTAGGGCTCCAGCGGAGCTGTTCTACCGGGGAAACTTCCCTCCGGGAGGGGGAAATGATCACCATCGTCATCACCAACGATCCTCTCATCGGGAGGGGGTCAATCTCTATCAATATCTTCACCAACACCATCTCATCTCAAACCCTAGTTCATCTCTTGTATCCAATCTATGTATCCAAACCTCAGATTGGTACATGTAGGTTGCTAGTAGTGTTGATTACTCGTAGTTGATGCTAGTTGGTTTACTTGGTGGAAGATCATATGTTCATATCCATTATGCATATTAATACCCCTCTGATTATGAACATGAATATGCTTTGTGAGTAGTTACGTTTGTTCCTGAGGACATGGGAGAAGTCTTGCTATAAGTAGTCATGTGAATTTGGTATTCATTCGATATTTTGATGAGACGTATGTTGTCATCCCTCCAGTGGTGTCATGTGAACGTCGACTACATGACACTTCACCATTCTTTGGGCCTAGAGGGAGGCATTGGGAAGTAATAATTAGATGATGGGTTGCTAGAGTGACAGAAGCTTAAACCCTAGTTTATGCGTTGCTTTGTAAGGGGCTGATTTGGATCCATATGTTTCATGTTATGGTTAGGTTTACCTTAATACTTCTGTTGTAGTTGCGGATGCTTGCAATGGGGGTTAATCATAAGTGGGATGCTTGTCCAAGTAAGGACAGTACCCAAGCACCCATCCACCCACATATCAAATTATCAAAGAACCGAACGCGAATCATATGAACGTGGTGAAAATTAGCTTGACAATAATTCCCATGTGTCCTCGGGAGTGCTTTCCTTCATATAAGAGTTTGTCCAGGCTTGTCCTTTTCTACAAAAAGGATTGGGCCATCTTGCTGCACCTTATTTACTTTTATTAATTGCTACTCGTTACAAATTACCTTATCACAAAACTATCTGTTACTGATAATTTCAGTGCTTGCAGAGAATACCTTACTGAAAACTGCTTATCATTTCCTTCTGCTCCTTGTTGGGTTCGACACTCTTACTTATCGAAAAGGCTACGATAGATCCCCTACACTTGTGGGTCATCAGCTACACAAGCATAGTTATATGACACGGGACGGCTAGGTACCCCTCCAAAAGGAAAAGATTGAAGACGACATTTCTGACGCGTTTATTTCTTTGGTTGTAGAAAATCCACACTACTAAGAGGGGATCTGCATTGGAAGGTATGAGTGGAACCAAATCACGCACACAAAGTCTATATTGCACTCACTTTAGCCTCCCTATCTGTTTCAAGGAGAGACTTTAAATTTAACTAGTGCTAAAACCACCCAAGCGGTTGTACCGCACGTGTCAGCAGATGTACCACTCCTATATGGATTGGACAACATTGTGCATGGCCAGTCGGTTGTACCGTTGGTATGTGCGACTGTAATGCTCCAAGCACATGACTATGTACCAGTCCAGCTAACGTCCGAGGGGTGATTCCCTCAGGTGTGGCAGTGGTGCACGGGCGTCGGCCAAGCGGTTGTTCCAGTTATTTGCAAAATAACCGGTACAACCGACAGACATAGTAGTTGTACCGCTCTGGAAGCCAAGTCCATGCCTGCAATCCTGGGGGCTGTTATACCAGCCCATGTACCACTCCAACAAATGTCAGAGGGGTGATTCCCTCAGGATTGGGCGCAGCACCTGGGCAGTGGCTGCACGGTAGTTCCGGTTAACCGGTACAACCCGACACTGCGGTTGTACTGCTTAGGCCACATCAGCCACGATATATTGCCTAGAGCGGTTGTACTGCTCCTGTATGTTTTTACACATAATGGTTAGATTTGGAGAGGGACTATTTAAGGAGGGGGTTGTTCCTCCTCCAACCTTCCTCTCTCCTCCATTGATGCCCTATGCTCATTCTTGCCTGATCTCCATTTCTAGCCTACCAAACTTTTTGATTTGTTAGGGATTGAGAGGGGATATCTAGATCTACACTTCCACCAAAGGAAATTTGATTCCCCCTACATTTTATTGCGGATCTTATTTCTATTGTGTACTTGGGCACCCTAGACGGAGAAGGTCACCTCGGAGCAACATTCCATTTATGGTGAAACTTCGTGGTGGTGTTGAGAGCCTTCAATTGAGTTGTGAAGGGAGCCTCCACCTTGTTTGTAAAGATTCTAGTAGCCTCCTTAAAGGGCACCATGAGTGGATTCACGATATCTTGCATCATGCGAGGGCATGAGGAGAATAGGGTGAGTCATTGTGGCACTTGGGGTGCATCATGCCTCCACACCCCTCAAACAGAGATGTACCTCCCCGAAAGGAGGGAACTTCGGCAACATATCATCGTCTCCACATGTGATTACTTCTATCCTTGGGAAGATTGGCATAAATGCTAGATTTTGGGAAGATTGGTGGTCGGGAGATAAACTACCCCAACACAATTTCCCCAAATTATATAATATTTGCTTTGAAAAAACTTGTGAGTAGCTAATGTTCTAGGAAAAGGACATGACCAAATACATTTCAAAAGGACCCTTTATGAGGAATCACGGGAATTATGGAATGACATCAAAGATGTGTGGGATCTACTCCGTATAACGCACCCACATCACCTACTCAGGCGATCCGGGCGGCCACCTTGATCCGTTTCTTTTGTTAGCTACCCAGTCTCGATCATCTCGTCCCCGTCGCATGACGATGTCGGCTGATGGTCGCGGTAGGATTCTGGGCAGATCAGTTTCGGCCTGAGGCAGGGATGTCGGCTCAATAGCGTGCAACGGCGGCAATGAAGAGATGCGGGCGTTGGGAGTGTCTTTGGTTGTGGGACGGGCGGCAGCTCGCGTCCGGGATAGGGTTTCTCCCCTATGTCCGACAAGTCGTCGACGGTTCAACCCCTTCACCTTGCCCAGTGCAGAGTTTGGATTTGGTGCAACACTTGCGTCTTATCTCCTTCGTCTCGCTCTTGTCCATCAACGACAGATGAGATGGATGGTGTGAGACGAATTCATGCAGATTAGTTGGATGCATCATGCTGACTCTACTCCCTTGCTCATGTCTGATACGTCCATTTTGCATCATGTTTACCTACTATTATTTATAAAGTTTTATGCATAACAATGCTTTTTAGAGTAATTCTAATGCCTTTTCTCTCATAATATGCAAGGTTCACACAAAGAGGGAGAATACCGGCTGCTGGAATTCTGGACCTAAAAAAGCTACGTCAGGCCACCTATTCTGCAAAACTCCAAATGAGCTGAAACTTCACGAGGATTTTTTATGGAATATATAATAATTACTGGAGTAAATAACTAACAGAGGGGGCATACTGGGTGGGCACAAATAGGGATGAAAATGGAGTGGAAACTTTCTGTTTTTCCGGAGGAAAATGGAAACGAAGAGGAAATATGAAAACGGAAACAGAAATTTAAAAAACGGAAGTGGAAATGGAATTTTTTTTGCAGAAACGGAAACAAAAATGGAACGGTGTTCTCCGGTGGAACATGCATGGAAACGGAACTTTCCATTTCCATGAATACGGAATTTCTATTTTTACTATAGACCTATAGCTGTTTTGTAGCCCAGCCACCAAAGAGAACACAATGACACAATTAGTAGAATGGATCTAAGGCCCAACTTCTACTACCACACATGTACTCAGCTTGACCCTATACGTAATTGTCCGGTACTACTACAATACTATGCTAAGTTGCTAACACAATGATATTATTTTGTAGCCATGTTAACAACTCATTAAATTTGTTTGTTTTTGTGTGTATTTCTCTATGATTCAAGGGGTTTTAAAGTTTCAGTCAATGCCTGTTTCTGTTTCCGTATCCAATTTGTATTCGCTCCGTGTCTGTTTTTGGTAGTATCTGTTTCCGTATTCATTTCTGGGGTTTCTGTATTCGTTTTCGCTTCTACAAAAAAATATGAAAACAAATACGATAGCACTCAGCTCCGTCCGTTTCCGCTCCGTTTTCATCCCTAGGCACAACCCACCTGCGCGCGCCAGGGAGCCCAGGCGCGGCCTGGTGGGTTGTGCCCTCTTCGGCACACCTCCGGTGCCCCTCTTCCGGTATGTAAGTCATTTTGACCTAAAAAATAAGAAGAGGACTTTCGGGACAAAGCTCCACCGTCTCGAGGCGGAACTTGGGCAGGAGCACTTTCGCCCTCTGGTGGAGCGATTTCGCCGGGGGAACTTCCCTCCCGGAGGGGGAAATCATCGTCATCATTATCACCAACAACTCTCCCATCTTGGGTAGGGCAATCTCCATCAATATATTCAAAAACACCATCTCCTCTCAAACCCTAGTCCATCTCTTGTGTTAAATCTTTGTACCAGAACCTTAGATTTGTGCTTGTGGGTGACTAGTAGTGTTGATTACATCTTGTAGTTGATTACTATATGGTTTATTTGGTGGAAGATTATATGTTCAGATCCATTGTGCTATTTAATACCCCTATGATCTTGAGCATGATTATCATTTGTGAGTAGTTACTTTTGTTCTTGAGGTCATGGGAGAAATCCTGTTGCAAGTAATCATGTGAACTTGATATGTGTTCGATATTTTGATGATACGTATGTTGTGATTCCCTTAATTGTGTTATATGAACGTCGACTACGTGGCACTTCACCTTATTAGGGCCTAAGGGAATGCATTGTGGAGTAGTTATTAGATGATGGGTTGCGAGAGTGACAGAAGCTTAAACCCTAGTTTATGCGCTACTTCGTAAGGGGCTGATTTGGATCGAAAAGTTTAATGCTATGGTTAGATTCTATCTTAATACTATCTCTTAGTTGCGGATGTTTTCGAGGGGGTTAATCATAAGTAGGAGGTTTGTTCAATTAAGAACATCACCTAAGCACCGGTCCACCCACACATCAAATTATCAAAGTAGTGAATACAAATCAAACCAACATGATGAAAGTGACTAGATGAAATTTCCGTGTACCCTCAAGAACGCTTTGCTTATCATAAGAGATCATTTTGGCCTGTACTTTGCCTCAAAAGGATTGGGATACCTTGCTGCACTTTTTTTATCATTATCGTTACTTGCTCGTTACAAATTATCTTGCTATAAAACTACTTGTTACTTATATTTTCAGTGCTTGCAAAGAATACCTTGCTGAAAACCGCTTGTCATTTCCTTCTGCTTCTCGTTGGGTTCGACACTCTTACTTATCGAAAGGACTGCGATTGATCCCCTATACTTGTGGGTCATCAAATCTCTTTTCTGGCGCCTTTGCCGGGGAGTGAAGTGCTCTTGGTAAGTGGAAATCGGTAAGGAAAAATTATTACTACATGCTGAAATTTGTTGTCACTTGTTACTATGGAGAACAATCCTTTGAGGGGTTTGTTCGGATTTTTTCACCTCGACCGAAACCACAATTAGTTGCCCCTCAACCTACTGCACTTACTGAAAATATTGGTTATGAAATTCCTTTGGGTATGATACAACAACTGCTAGCTAATCCTTATGCAGGAGACGAAACCGAACATCCTGATATGCACTTGATATATGTGGATGAAATTTGTGCATTATTTAAGCTTGTAGGTTTACCCGGAGATGAAGCTAAGAATAAGGTTTTCCCTTTATCTTTGAAGGGAAAATCACTGGCATTGTATAGGCTATGCGATGATATTGGATCTTGGAATGGAATCGATTGAAATTGGAATTTCACCAAAAAAATTATCCTATGCATCTAGTTCATCCTGATCGGAATTACATATATAATTTTTGGCCTCGTGAAGGAGAAAGTATCACTCTAGCTTGGGGGAGGCTTAAGTCAATATTATATTCATGCCCCAATCATGAGCTCTAACGAGAAATTATCATTTAGAACTTTTATGCTCGGTTTTCTCGTGATGATCAATCCATGCCCGATACCTCTTATACTAGTTCTTTTATGAAGAAGACTATTGAATTCAGGTGGAATCTTTTAGAAAGAATTAAACACAACTCCGAAGATTGGGAACTCGAGGAAGGTAAAGAGTACTAATGCTTTTCAAAAGTTTAACTCTAAATATGGACTTGACTCTGAGATAGTAGCCTCTTTTTGTGAATCATTTGCTGCTCATGTTGATCTCCCTAATGAGAAGTGGTTTAAATATCATCCACCTATTAAAGATTAAATTAAGGAACCGATAATAACTAAAGATGAAACTATTATTTATAATGTTGACCCAGTTGTCCTACTGCTTATATTGGAAACCCACATTTCCCTGTTAGGATAAAGGAACATGCTAAGGTCTCAACCATGGTCAATAAAATTATATTAGAGCTCCTAAACCTGCTGAACAAATCAAAGTAGAACCAAGTGTTGCTATGGTTAAAGATTTCTTGGTAGAAAATATAGATGTCATGTTATTTACTTCTATGATGAAGCTGCTAGAATTGCTAAACCCGATGAAAAAGATATACATGGTTTATGTGACTTAGATGTACATGTTGTTGGTATGCATGTTGTCTTCAAAATAGGAGATCACTATTATCATGGTTTATGTGACTTAGATGCTAGCGTGAGTGTTATTCCTTTTACCTTATATCAAGAAATTATGGATGACATAGCACCATCTGAAATAGAAGACATAGATGTTACTATTAAACTTGCTAATAGAGACACCATTACACCACTTGGGATTGTTAGAGAAGTTGAAGTCTTGTGTGAGAAAATAAAATATTATACTGATTTTATCGTTCTTGGTTCCCCACAAGATGACTTTTGTCCCATTATCTTTGGTAGACATTTCTTGAACATCGTTAATGTTAAAATAGACTATGAGAAACAAACAGTCGATGCTAGTTTTTGGTGATGAGTCTCATGAGTTTAATTTTTCTAAGTTTAGTTGAAAACATCATAAGAAAGATTTGTCTGGTAAGGATGAAATAATTGGTCTTGCTTCTATTACCGTAACTCCTACTGACCCACTAGAACAATATTTGCTAGACCATGAAAATGACATGCATATGCATGAAAGAAATGAGATAGATAAAATTTTCTTTGAACAACGACCTATGCTTAAACGCAATTTGCATATTGAAACTTTAGGAGGTGATCCCGTGTTTGAATTAAAACAATTGCCAGACACTTTGAAATCTGCTTATCTTGATGACAAAAAGATATATCCTGTTATTATTAGTGCTAACCTTCCAGAACATGAAGAAGAAAGATTATTGACGATGATGGTGATTAGGTGTCGAGTCCTTGTTGAAGGCATAGCTTTGGAGATTACTCGGACGTGCTCTCCGGGGCGAAAACCTAGGATCTAACCTTTAGTGGTTGGATGCGACGACGATGGCATTTCTGCGGCATTTCCTTATTGGAGGCACTGCTTTTGGAGAATGTTTGTCATAGTACCTGTGTTGTCAAAGATAAGGGGTGGTGGTGCCGCTCGTTATTTGTGTTAGCTGCCTTTTTTCATTCTTATTTTAATTTTTCTCCGCCTAGGCGTTGCTTCGGTCTTCAACGACTTTGCTTTTGGCCGGCGTGATCGCTTGTGTGAGTGAGTTGGTGTTGGCTATGTGCAGAGGTCGGGTTTGCTTATTGTGTTTGTACCCTCCTGTTGCTTCACTATGGGAGACACTATCGAAAAACATCAAAGATGTGTGTGTGTGTGTGTGTGCAGATATTAACCTTACTGATGACAGAGACAATATGAAGTGGACTTTGACAAACAAAAAAGTGTTTACTCTGTTAAGTCATACTATAGATAACTGATTGAGCATGGTATAAATTTCTCTCACAAATTTATGTGGAAAACAAAAATTCGTCAGAGCGTTATGATTTTTATGTGGCTGGTTCTCAGAAAAAACATTTTAACTAAAGTCAACTTGATTAGAAGAGGGTGGGTTGGTAGTAGGGCTTGGCCATTTTGTGGTTCTGATAAATATATTGATCACCTATTGATGAAATGTTCACTGGCTAAAATACTTTGAAATATTATTAAATGTGCTTTCAATTTGCTTGATCTTCCTGACAATACTAGTGCTTTGCTCAACACATGGTCAAAAAAGTTTAGAATTGATGACAAAATATTGATATTTACAGGAGTCTTTGTTGTCTTCCGGGCCATTTGGAAAATGAGAAACAATACTATTTTTGACAATGCAAAAATCACTGACCCTTGTGTCCCCATAAATATGATTGCTAGGTGGATAAATGATTGGATTCTTTTGCAGAAAAAGCAGGAAGATCAAATAAAATTGAAGTGGGTGGTAGGAAAGCTAGAGCAGACAACAAATGAGGCATTTTGTGTGTCTCAAGGCTGGCATTTTGGTGTTCTTCGACCGCTTTCAACCCATCCCCGGCCCAAGTTTGCGCCGCTTTTGCGGTGAAACAGACAACACGCGGACGCGCGAGCCGTCTGCGCGTGTCCTCCCCTGGCCCGCCCGTCGGTGGCACAGGGACGCATTTTTCTATCCACCCCTCTCTCCCTCCGGCCGCACGCCCTCCATTCTTCTCCACTCTTCCCCACTCTTCTCTCGCCACCGCCGCTTCCATTATAGCTGTGCAGCTCGGAGCGCGCTCGCCCAACCCCTTCTCCTCGGTGCCCCCGAGCTACCCAACCATGGCCACCTGTTTTACGCACCCACCGGTCGGATTTGGGGCGGATCCGGTCGGTCTTGAGCTCGCCCGGCTGTGGGAGGCCGCAGCATGCCATGGACTGGCCGGGCACCAGGCCGGAAGGCCATGGCAGGGCCACAAGGCCACATGCAAGCAGTGACTCCTCCTGTAGCTGCTCGGATCTACATCGTCGGTGGTCCGCCGGCAGAAACACGAATGGCGGTCAGCCGGGCTCGGTGCTAGCCCAAAAGCTCGTCGGCGCACCGTTGCCGCTCATTAAGTGCGACCATTGCCTAAAGATGGTCGTGCGCCGCGTGTCTACAACGCCGGAACATCCCGGATGGGTGTTCATCAAGTGCTTAAACGATGGGGTATATGCTCTTTTTAGCTTTGGTTTGTGCTCTAAATTTGACTAGTTGTGCTAACTCCAAATTTTATTGTGTAGAATGGATGCAAGTTTTGGTATTGGGAAGAAGGGTACATCGATATATTGATAGAGCGCAATTTAGTAGATGTTCGTGCACTTTTAGCTAACATAGAGGCTGTAGATGAGATAAGTTCTACAGCCTCTATGTTAGCTAAAAGTGCACGAACATCTACTAAATTGCGCTCTATCAATATATCGATGTACCCTTCTTCCCAATACCAAAACTTGCATCCATTCTACACAACAAAATTTGAAGTTAGCACAACTAGTCAAATCTAGAGCACAAACCGAAACTAAAAAAAGCGCATACCCCATCGTTTAAGCACTTGATGAACACCCATCCAGGATGGTCCGGCGTTGTAGACACGCGGCACACGACCTTCTGCACGCAGTGGTCGCACTTAATGAGCGGCAACAGTGCGCTGACGAGCTTTTGGGCTAGCACCGAGCCCGGCCGACCGTCATTCGTGTATCTACTGGCGGACCACAGACGATGTAGATCCGAGCGGCTAGAGGAGGAGCTAATGCCTGCATGTGACCTTGCGGCCCTGCCATGGCCTTCTGGCCCGGTGTCCGGCCAGACCATGGCGTGGCGCGGCCTCCCACAGCCGGACGAGCTCAAGACCGACCGGATCCGGTCCAAATTCGGCCGGCGGGTGCGCAAAACAGGTGTTCGTGGTTGGGTAGTTAGGGGGCGTCGAGGGGGAGGGGCGGGGCGAGCGCGCGTCCGAGCTGCACAGATACAGCGGCAGCATCGGCGGCGACGACGAGGGAAGAGTGGGGACGGGTGGAGAAAAATGAAGGGCGTGCGGCCAGGGGGAGGGAGGTGGGCGGATAGAAAAAGGCGTCCCTGTGCCATTGACGGGCAGGCCAGGGGAGGACACGCGCAGACGACCCACGCGTCCGCGTGCTGTCCGTTTCACCTCTAAAGCGGCACAAACTTGGACCGGGATGGGTCGAAAGCGGACACAAAACGGACAAAAGTCCGTTTGCGCCCGCGCACTGTGCCGTCTGATTCGTTCGTTTTGCCCCAAACGAATGCGTGTGGATAGGACGAGGTCGCGTCGGTGGAGTTGGCCTTACGGATGTAGCACTGTAGTCGTTTGTAAATGGATAAATGCCCCGTCCGTCCTTTCCGCAAAGTTGCTTTGCTCCGCTCTGCCCGAAAGTCCGGACTGGCCGCCGTATGGTCCACCTCGCAAAAGGCCTTTTTTTGCGACCGAAAGGTGGCGCGTCGCAGTTGCCCGTGCTCGCGAAAAGACGCTTTTCCGACGGAGATGCCCTTTTTACGAGCTCCGCGCATCTGATCTGATGCCGTCAGTGTAATTTTCGGCCGGGGGCTCTCGGCCCAAATGCAGGCGTATCAGTCGTAAACGCGAGTCGGATCCAAAAAAAAGAACGCAAGTCGGATCCAATCGCGACGCCCACCCGCGCTTGCTGCAAGCAAAATTCCGGGCTGGGCCCTGCGTCGCCGCACGCGCGCACGCCAACGACGGGGACGGGACAAGAGAGAAGCTGCAGGAAGGATAGGAAGGAAGAGACGTTGGCAAAGGAGCTCCGGGACAGACAGACAGACACGAGCCGATCGACATGCCTGCCCCGTCCGTCCAGCCTATAGGACCTTGTGCCGTGCATCGCGCGTGATCCGAGGAGAGAGAACAAGCTGCCACGGGTGAATCCGGGCTTGATTTGTTTTTAATCACTCCACTTTAGCTAGTAGTACTCCATTAAAAACAAATAATGACGCGGAAAACACACATTCCATTAACTAACTGGTGCAGCGAGAAAAACTACCGATCCGGAAAAAAGCGCATCTAGCGCCCCGCATCGTCCCGTCGGGCGACTCAGGTGGCTTGCCTCCGCCACCGCGCAGCGGCACATGCCCCTCCTCGCATCCTCTCTCCCTCGCCGCTGCCGGCAGGTGCCGTCCGGGCAAAGCTATGGTCGGTGACTTGGTGGTCGACGGCGGCGGGACTCTTGCTCCTGGTGCGGATGTGAATGCGGACAAGAAGGTCGTGGACATGGCGACGAATCCCCGCATCGATTGCACCAACACTCTAGCTTCCTAGTGAACGACAGCTCACTAGTGGTGGAGCGCTCCTCCACATCTTGTCTTGGGCGCCTGCAGTCGTGCGGCTCATGCGGAGCAAGGCACGGGATGGTGGGTCTGACTCGACTAGATCCGGCTACCATGCTGGCGGGGCTCGATCTCAGGTGTGGTGGTAATTGTTGACGTCGTGCGATGATACTTTTCTCATCCTGTGGTTGACTCATCACCTAGATTTGTCCAATAGGTGCTCGCCGCCTTTCCAGATCTGGGCATAGTGAAGGTTGTTGAGCCGGCTGGACTTCCGGGCGGGCATGGTGTTCCCGTCGTCGGATGGTTCCCCTTGTTCGGTCTTGCTCGGTCCGGTTGCTCAGAAGCTCATGCAATTGAGAACCTAGGATCTGTAATCTGGCCATCAGTGAGTTCCGGACTTCTCCTTCGAAGGAAAACAAGGACTGGCGCACAAGACGCTCTTTGGACACCGTGATTAGATAGGGGCCGGTCGTGCCCACCCGGAACATCAGCATAACCAGCTCCACCGGGGTTTCGCGAAACTCTGTTTTTGTTGACACCTTGGGACATGTCTGCACCAAGGTTTTTAAGAGATCAACACATGCGGAGAATGACATGACGTGATTGAAGGACTTGCAAGTGGCGAAGGCGCAATCTTGGATGCGATGAAGACTTTGCTTCCGAGCAGTTGTTCAGACTTGGCTTGCGGGATATGTTTCCGTCCAGACATGACACGAGTTCCAGTAGGTCTGGTGGTACTTGACTTGCAGTAGTAGCCTCTACAAGTGGGTGCAACAACATTGAAGGACTTATTTTTGTGGTCTGGTGGTGCTCCCCTGAGTACCGAGTCGGGATTTTCAGGGTGAAAACCCATGGTCTGGCCTTTGCTGGTTGTGCTTGGCAGTAGCCTTGTTAAAGGCATTGTTTTGGCAACGCGGTCTTTTTTCAGGGTAAAAACCTAAGATCTTTGATCGGGCAACGACAACGCTTGTGCTTTTGTTTTCTTTCTGAAGGCGTTACTTTTGAAGAACCTCATTTGTAGTCCTGGTGCTGTCTTTGGTGGCGGTTCGAGTGCCGCTAATGTGGGTGATTGATCACCTTGGCGGGATCTTTTTTTTTCTTCACTTTTTTTTGACCATGTGCATCCTGGATATTTTTAAATATCTTGTTGTTAGAGAAGCTGAATGTAATTGGTATCTACTTGACATTAATATATTTTGCTTAAAAATATGGTGCAGCAGAGTCGCTCGGAACCAAATCAAGAACGAAGTCTGGCATGTACCCCATCCAAATCAAGAAGCTGTTTCTTGCTTCCCGAAACAGGACACCCTAGCTCCGCTCGATCTGATTCACCGGAGTTTTGAGTTTGAGCTAGGGCCAGGGAGTCAGATTCGAGCATGACTCTATGTACTCCCACATTGCCCACACCTCTGCCTTATCTTGAAGGGCGTTATTGACATGCCTAAGCTTGCCAGCTTCAGCTGCAGCGAACTCTCCTTGAGTCCGATTGCAGGCGCCATCGCTGGATCTTTGTCACCGAACTCGCCTTGAGTCCGATTGCAGGCACCATCGCCGGATCTTTGTTTAAAGGCTGCATTAAAATTCACTCTGACAAACTTCGGCTTAGGCCGTCCCCATTTCGATGTAGGAATGGCTGTCATAGACGTTGGATTACCATCTATCATGAACTCCATGATATCCTTCTGGATTGTGAAACAAACCTCATCAACAGTCCGCGCCTTTTCCCCTGCATATATTTTGTTACGAGTAGTCCTCCAGTCCCCAGGGATCACACTAGCTTGGTGCTAACCTTCACCATTGAGGAAGAGAATTGATTCGACGACCGTGGCAACATTGGTTGCTCGAGAAACATCACCCTTGTCTCCTCCATATTCATTTGACTCCAAACATGCTTTACAAACTTGCAGCAAAGAAATATGTGTCCTTCATCCTCGTCAAGCCGTACACACACCAGGAATCGGGTGTCAAGCTCAACATGCTTGCGTTTGATGTTCATGAGCGTTGGCCGACTGTCATGCGCGAGCAACCAAACAAAAAACGGTACTTTAGCAGCGATCTGCAAGGCTCAAAGTTTGTTCCATCTGGAAGAAACAACCGTAGTGAGTCGAGTCTCGGATCCTCAAACCAAGCTGGTATACTGACTTCACGCTAAAGACCCCCTTGTTATCATAGTGCCATGCTAAGTGATTTTCCATACCGTTGCAGAGGGGAATAGGCAGGGTATGCACAACATCTGCTCGCCCAAACAGATCATTTACAAGCCCAGCGTCCCATTGCTCTATGTCCGGATTGATCAACTCCGCCACTTCCGTTGACACGGCTTGGCCCCTGAGAAAAGATGGGTACCTTCATGATCCCCTCGGGATCCAGGGATCCCTCCACATATCAATGGCTTCACCATCCCTAAGATGTGTGTTCTTGTTATATGTTATTCTTCACTGGTTTCACTGGTTTTATTTGTTTTTTTCTTTTCATCCTTTTTCTGTGTGTGTGTGTGTGTGTGTTTTTTACGTTGGTCGGTTTTTTTTGGTTTTAATTGTTTGTTTCTCACCTCTTTTCTGTCCTTTTATTTACTGGATTCATTGTTTTTAATACACACTATGCATTTTCCGTATATGCACGTAACATTTTTGACACACGTAGAACACTTTTCAAATACATGTTGCATTTTTGTTTTCAAAATACGTGTTTTGCATATTTTTAAACACATGTTAAACATTTCTCAAATGCATGTTGAATATTTTGTTAATGGTACAAACATTTTTAAACTACGCATATTCATTTAAAAAAATTCACATATGTTTTTCTCAACAGTAATTTTTTTTAATAATTTATAGAAACATTTTTTCAAATTATATATTTTTTTAAATGTCATGATCATATGATTTTGAAACACGGCAACTTTTTAAAATTCCAGTGCATTGCTTTTCACTAGTACAAAACATTTTTTTAAGATTGCACGAATTTTTTTTTTTACATTGTGTAATTTTTCTAAAAAATCACGTACACTCTTTTGAAAAGTGTGAACATTTTTCAAATGTCACAATTGTTGTTTAGAATCTATCAATGTTTTTTAAACTAAGCTAAACATTTCTTCTTACCGCGTTAACATTTTTCAAATTCACATTTTTACATATTGAAATAAATTTAAGTTTTTGGATATGTGTATTTAAATATTTTCGAAAATATAAACAAAAGAAAGAGAAGAGCGAATGGTAAAATGAGAAGAAAAACGAACTGACCCGCAGGATGTTATTTGGGCCAGCTAAATAATAGCGACAGTAAGGCAGCGCTTGAGGCAAGACTTCTTTTGGGGTTGCTATCTTTATCTTTACTTTTAATTTTTTTTAATAATAAAGAGAATTGGGTTTCTGCCTGTACGTCGTCGCGCGGTTTTGCATAAAAGCCTTGTGTTTTTTGGTAATTAGCCCGCAGTCCCCTTTTAAGTGGATATGAGAAAACGATTCGTTCTTACAAAAAGGACCTTGCACTTCGTTGTATTCAACCCGTGATCCTTTGTTTCGTTTGTATCCAGCCGTTCCCTTTCCAGCCACGGCGGAGGAGGAGAAGTAGGGCGGCGGAGGAGGAGAAGTAGGGCGGCGGAGGAGGAGAAGTAGGATGGAGGCTACATCGCCGACACGCGTGATCGGGTGAGGGGCGGCCCCTGTGTCATCCGCTCCTGTCACCCGCTTGGGGATTAGCACAAGAATACAAAAAATTGGCAGGGGAGGTCCTTGAAATAGCCTCTGCTTTGCCTCAATTGCAGTTTGGCTTGGCTGCATATCTTTGGTGAAGAAAGCAGACATGCAGATGTGGTAAAGAACGAACCCACAGAGAGGGACTGTCACCATCGCATGCGTCCCCCGTCACTGCACCCCCTGCCCGTTGAAGCAGCGTCTCGGCCGCATATCAGATGCTTTCGGCGAGGGGCCTCGCGGCACCGGTACTCCCGCCCGCAGTGCGTCCCACGCGAGCGAGGCGAGGGATGACGGGCTGGGACGGGACGTTCGATGGCGTCGTAGTTGTCCTCCCGCATGGAGGTGAGGCAGAGGGTGGTTGTGGTGAGGCGTGCGCGGGGGCGAGGAAGAAGGAGAAAGGAGAGGATCTGGGAGGCACTGGAGTTCCCGGTGATGCGGCATGCGCGGGGGCGCGCGAGAGAGGTGGTGGATCAGGCGCTGAGCGCTTGGAGGAAGGAGGATGCGCTCGGGAGGCTCGGAAGATTTGGGTTGCAAAGAGAGGCGTTGAAGCAGCGGCCGTTGAGGAGGGGGGAGTGCTGAGCATGGTCCCTTGCTGGACAGAGAGGGAGTGAGAAAAAGGCGTTGGGAAGAGAAGATAAGGTTGGACAGCGGTGCGTGCGGCCAAAGGATACGCGTCACGGGCGTGAGACGGGTGATGGAATCGCCGTCGTCTACAGCCGAATAAGGTAAAACAAATGCATACACACGTCCCTCCTGAGCTTCTTAATTTGTTTCTTGCCCTGCATGCATTTGTTTGCTTATGCAAATTTACATGCACACAATCGTCGGGTTTTTCGTGCATGCATCTGTTTGTGTTATAATTTTTCTGCTTTCTAAATTGCTTGAAGGAAAAACATGATATTCCTTTCGTCTCAAAATTCTTATCTTAAATTTATCTAGATACGGATGTATCTAACACTAAAACATAAATAAATACATCCGTATGTAGACAAATATAGGACAAGAAATTTTGGGACAGAGGGAGTACTTAGTATGAAAACAACGCATATATTGTGATGCTTATCTCCAGCGTAATTAAATTTATTTATAGGTAGCTACATATGCTCTATTTATGATGCAAATTTATATCATCTTTTTAATCAACACATATTCATATTGTATAAAAAACTCTCATGCATGCAAGCAATTTGGATGGCAATCTTGAGTCATGGATGCCAAAGAACAAACAAGGAAAAAACATAAAGAGCGGTATGTACCGATGACCAATAAAGAAAACCTGAAAAAACGTCATGAAGCCTATCAACTTAACAAAGGAATAATAGGTTCGACCCAGTTGGAAAAAAACCACACAAGGAAAGAAGAAATATGCAAACATGAAGCCAACACAGAAGATAAAAAAGTGTGCATGAAAAAGGCAGAAATCACAAATATGCAACCAGGAAAGAAAAACTAGAATAGAGCAAATTACAGCTAGCCACGAATTGAGGCGCAACGCACTAAGCAAAGATCCAATTGTGATGAAGAATCCTGCATGTATCGCGACAGAACACGGAGTTAGTACATCTATACGAGAAGGACTAGGCGAAGTATACACCATTTTTATTATGTGATATCAGTAACTTAACATAAGTGTTGTGTGTATGATTTTTTTAAGATATGCTTTGTCACTATATATTGACAGTCTAATCTACAATGGCAACTTGAAGTCGGACGAAAAACAACATATGTGCTCTTACTTCAAAACTATTTGAGTTAGTAATTGAACTATTGAAAAATGTGCTTCAAAGTCGAGAAAAATGCACTCCGTGGAAGTCCTCGGGGCACCTCTCTCTCTCCAACCACTCCCCTCCACCCCGTAGCAATGCGCGAGTATGTTTCCTAGCAAGCCACATATTGCCGCACCCGGCTTTTGAATCTTCCAGCCGATTTTAGGAATTTTCTCTGTATCGTTTTTTACGCTTTCTCACCTATTTTTTCTGATCTTTCCTTCTTTTTTGTTTTTTATCTTTATTTTTTCTTCACTTTTGATTTATCCTTTTGTAAGTTCATGAATATTTTTCAGATTTTTTCCCTTTTCTACAATATCTTTATTTAATTGTGAAACTTTATTAAATCTGTAAAGTTTGTGAAATTGATCTACATTTCTAAAATAGATGTACATTTCTAAAATTCTAAACAGTTTACAAATATGTTACATTTATGGATATTTGTTCAACTGCGTGAACATTTCTTAAAAATCAAGAGGAAAAAAAGCGTCCACTCATAGGAAATCCCTCTCAGTTGTATAATAGTTCGGTTTCCTACTATGTTTTCCATTCCTCTGTGTGAATAGTCTGACGGGGTCATTTTCTATTTTTTGTTGCGGAAGATATGCCGTATTTTCAAGAATTAGATCTTCCATACTTTGGGGTGTAGTGAGTCAATTATAATCTTTCACACCAGCTTGAAATCGTGAACACTTTTAGATTCATTAATATTTTTCAAGTCGTGAACATTTTTATATCCACCAATATTTTTATAAATTTACACACATTTTTTGAAATTTAATAATATTTTTAATCCAAAAATCAAATTTGTGAAAAAAATCATGAATCTATTAGAATATCATATTCCCTGCGATCCGTATTAATTGACGTTGGTTTAGTACAAAGTTCCACTAACTTTGTACTAATCCAACGTCAATTTATATTGATCGGTGTGAGTACTTGTCTTTTTTTTTTCATACAAGCAGGTAGATTCTTTTTGCATGAACGAGATAGAAAAACAATAGCAAGCCACCGATGAATAGCTTAGCGACTGAGCGACCAGACGAGCGTCCAAGCGAGCGAGAAAAGAAAATACGAGTGACCATGCTGCTGAGAGGAGAGGGCGAGTGTAGCCAGCATAGAAATGGCGCCTGAAGCAGTGCAGTGAGCACAAAACGACAACCGGTCAAATGGGCTTATCAAAAGTCACGGCCTAGGAAGGCGCACACAGGGGACAATTAGCCTACGCAAATACATTTGGAATGCCACATTGTTGTAGAAACCAAAATTCTATTTTAAAACATTTTAAAAAATTTATATGACAGGTACAAAACAATAAGAAACTCTTGTTTATGCGAATAAAAAATGTTCATGTATTTTTAAAACTGTGAATGTGATTTAAATGGTGTGTGTGTTTTAGGAAAAATTTGAAGAAATGTTCACACAATAAAAGAAAAAAATGAATTTGAAAAAAATTTGTGCCAGCTATTTAAATTAATATGGATCATGTATTTTCCAAAAACAAATTCATCACATATCATGTATAATAAATCTTCATTGCATTTCTAAAAATGTCCATGTGAATTTTAAAATATGTTAATGATTTCTTAAAATATGAAAAAATAAACAAAATTATTGAGAAAAATATGTCCACATTTTTTGAAGAGTTTTTTATGTTTTGAAACGAAATTTTTTCGTGTAATTTTGATAAAATAGTCTAAGCTATTTTGAAAACTGTTCATGTTGCTTGTATAAAATGTTTAAGTACTTTAAGTAAACATTTCCAATAATTTAAAATGGTTCTTTCCTTCAGGCTTCGTCGGCGTGTCTATGGATTCACATTCCCTCTGTCGGCCGCTCGGGTGTCCGTGGTGGGGAAGGGAATCACGTGGCCTCCACTCCGGCTAGTAGTTTAGGTTGGCGTATTTTAGTCTTCACATGTGCGACGCACGGACGAATGTCGAAGCTTCTTAATCAATTTTCTCTTTCTGGCTTCGATCCTCCTCGACTCCGACTGGACGTAATTGATGGAGTTCCTGCATAGATTCATGGTATCTCATTGGGGTGGCGAGGTTAGGATATCTCGTAGTGCGTGCGCCATGTCGAGATTTGGTGTTAGATGCTTCAAATAAATTCATGGATTCAACGTCACCGACTATTGCGCCAGTGTAACATCCCAAATTTTCAATTTGGAATGTTATACATTAGATCATCATTGCATATTATATTTTATTTTTGCATTTTGGTTGATCCTAGAAATTCTACGCAACTCAAGGACCCACGAAGAGAGTTGGGGATTTCGTTATTTTCATATTTGAGTTTTCTCAAATTTTGAGAATAGGATCATTTGATTTTATTTATTTTATCATCAGTTATTTCTATTACAAAAATATGAGAGAGGGAATAAAATGACTTTCCCAAAATAAAGAAATATTGAGGATTTAATAATAAAATCAAATAATATTTTATTTTGGAGATTTTTTCGGTGTTTTATTTGAATTTAGAAAAAATGTGCGTTTTCAAAATTGCATTTAGGGCCCAAATAAATGTTTACTTTGTCGGGCTTGACTTTAGAAGCCCGGAAAAATTTATTTCGGGATTTTTGGAGTCCGTTTAGTATTTCTTTTTATTTTTCTTCCGAGCGTAACTATTTAAAAAAAAGGGAAACGACCTA
>NC_041388.1:674762251-674780656 GCF_002162155.2 Triticum dicoccoides | reverse complement strand
CGCCGCATGTCCGCCGAGGTTCACCGCCGCCTCGTAGTCCGCGCCGCCGGTTTTCCGTCGGTTTTTTTCGGTTTTTTTTAGTTTTCGTTTTTTTAGGTCAGTTTTTTTCTGGTTTAGGTTAAATAGCGAGCGTTCGCTCGTTTGTTCGTTTAAACGAACACGTTCATCGTTTAGATCTGGATAACGAACGTTCGTTCGTTAATCCGTTCGTCGTTTTCTTTTCTCGGATTAAATCCGCGATTTTTTCGATCGCGATTCCTGATCCAATTTTCGTTTTAGTATAACTTTTCGCTCGTTTATCGGAATCAGGCGATTCAAGCGCCTAGAGTTTCATCTCGAAACCCTCTATCCGTTTAACGAACTTAAACCAGATTTTGCTACTGTAAAACTTGCCCTAGATCCAGATTACTAGAACGAAGTTGTTTTCTTTCGCCGTTTGACTTTCGTTGCTTCATTCGATTTGATTCTTTTTGCCAACCGGAGTTCTTAAGTTGAACCTTCTGGTTAGATCTCTTATTTGAGTTTTACCTGTGCATTAGATGAGTAGTTATTGTATGCTTGTTTGTTTGTTTGCGATAGAGTACCCGGAGTGCGCCGCCTGTTACTTCGAATCGTTAGGTTTTGCAGATCATCAGCAAGGCAAGTAACACTTTGATCATACCTTTTCTACTACCCAGTTTTATTGCATTAGATCAATCCCCACACATTGCATGATTAGGATCTAATTAAATTGTGGGATGGGAAGTAGATGAGGTAGTACCTATTACCTGTTTGTTATCAAACCTTTGGGAGTTACTTCTACGTTTGCTTATTATGCCATGCTATGCTAGTAGACGTGGATTGGGTGAGTGAAATCCATTGACAGATGTGAGATTGATAATTAATGGTTTATCTAAGGTGGCAACTTAAACACACATCTGGGTGGACTGAGGCGCCTGGGTATTCCAGGACTTGCCTGTTTTTCTTTTGGACCGCCACCCGGGCTCAAAGGGATCATAAGACTATTCATACTAGAAACTTCTGTGTGCAGCCACAAGCTATTATGGGCTCTAGCATAGTTGACTAAGTTGTGCAAACTCTTACAGTGGTAGACTAGCAGATGTAGGGGATGTAGGTGGTACGGTCTATCCGATCGTAAGGTGCTAGCGCTTCTGAAAGACTATGTCTCGGTCATCCGTCTTCTCAAACATCCTGTAGTGCGAGGAAACAAACGGAGGCGATCGAGTCTTGTGGGGAAAAGTGCGCAAACCTCTGCAGAGTGTAACAAACTAATCATGGTTAGCCGTGTCCCGGGTTATGGACATCTTGAGTATCTAGTACCTGGATTTTTCATGTGAATCTCAACATGTTACTCTAAATTAATTTTGTTGGGTTATGTTTAATGATGTTGCTTAATTGGGATTGAGAATGCTGTCAACCATTCTCAATGTTTAACAACCACCATGATAGTAATTAAATTTTATTCCTTTGAAGTAGGGAAAAATTGGCTTTACGCAAAACTATAACCATATAGCTTTCCACCAGCCAAATATGCATATAGTATAGTTGTTCATTCCATTACTCTCTATGTGTTACCTTGCCAGCATATTCCATGTGCTGACCCGTTTCGGGCTGCAACGTTAATGTTGCAGACTTTTCAGACGACGATTAAGGAGTTTTAGGTCGTGGTTCTATACTCAGTGATGCCGTTGGAGTTGATGGACTCACTTATCTTCCAAGCTTTCCGCTGTTATCGTTATTAGATGGCCTTAAGCCATATTTATTGTAATAAGTTCTCTTTTGAGACACTCGATGTAATAAGTGTGTGATTGCTACTCTGCTATAAATCCTCCGAGTACTGTGTGGTGTCAGCATTACTGATCCAGGGATGACACCGAAGCACAGAGATCAGACTGTTTGAGGTCTGGTCGCTACAGAGATGGTATCAGAGCACACGCTGACTGTAGGACACGACCACTAAGCTACAGACCTAGATCACTCTCTTCTCGTCTGACTTCTCATCTTTTCTACTCTTTAGGATGGCGGATGCAAGGAACAAGTTCACACAATCGGATGAAGATACACCCTTTGGACGTCACTAGATACCTGAACATAGGAGTACCAAGCTTCACGGGAACCTACAACGCCACTTTACCTGAAGAAGAGCGCTGGATGATTCAAGTTCAAGTTCCAGGAAGAACGTTCATGCCAGTCACTGAGCCCATAGAGTTTTCTTTTGATGCACCAACTTGGAGTCTAGGAAAGAGCATGACAGCTCACATCGCCATGGGACGCATTGGAGAAGTCTACCACAAGGATCTCAAGGATACTATCTACCAGATTTGTGGGCGCCGAGATGAACACTGGGAGATGATCAGCACCAGGAAGGATAGATCAATTGCAGCTTTTATCCAGGAGCTAAAGCAGCACATTCGACGACAGGAGAACCAGATGTGCGCCGACATGATAGATCTAAAGAAGGCTAAGACTAGAATCAAGGAACTGGAGGAAGAACTCAAGGCTACACGTGAAGATTATGAAGAGGAAATTGAAGTATTGGTGGAGAAGAATGACGACCTGATCAAGAAGATTGGAATATTTATGGGAGGCCCGACACCCGTAAATGAAGACGAAGAACCCAAGGAGATCAGCCCGGAAGACTACATTATCATCGACGACACCGACTCGGAAGCAGATAGTAGCGATGATGACTATGTTGATGAAGTTGGAGTAGATATTATGGAGTCAACGACCGAAGAATATTTCTAGTAGACCACCTCATCAGTAGTAGTAGTCCACCATGTAAATATAGTAGCCCGAGAACTTTTGCGATAGTTAGATCGATTGTATGCTCTTGTTTGATTGAATGAAGTGAATTGTTTGCTTTTGCCTCATGTGCATATGGGTAGTGTTTTCTCTTTAGACCCCCTCTATTCTTACATCTCATCTTTTCTAAACCCTCAGATGCCTCCGAGACGTGACCCCGGTTTTGCTTTCCCACCGGAGGTCACCCAGTTGATCCAACAGCAGAACACATTGATGCAGTTGCTAGTCCAGAATCAGAATCAGGGGAACAACAACAACAATCCACCACCACCACCACCTGTTGACCACTTAGCCCATTTTCTTAGGCTAAATCCGCCGGTGTTTTCCAGTAGCACCGAGCCGATAGTAGCAGATGATTGGCTCCGCAAGATAGCTAGGGAGTTGACCACAGCGGGATGCACAGATGTGGAGAAGGTGAAGTTTGCCACACATCAGTTAGAAGGACCCGCAGCATCATGGTGGGAGAATTTCACAGCCACTTTCCCAGTCGACACTGTCACATGGGACCAGTTTCAGCAGGCTTTCTGTACTGCCCATGTTTCAGCAGGAGCTATGGCCATGAAGAAGCGTGAGTTTCGCAACTTGCGCCAAGGAGGAAGGAGAGTTGGCCAGTACGTGGAGGAATTTAGTAAGTTAGCACGTTATGCCCCAGATGACGTCGCTACAGATGCAGCTAAACAAGAGAAGTTTTTGGAAGGACTGAATGATGAGTTGAGCATGCAGTTGATGGTAGCCACCTTCAATAACTACCAGGAGTTGGTAGATCATGCTCTTATGATTGAAGGGAAGCAACAACATATTGAGAACCGCAAGAGGAAGTATGGACAAGGAAAGTACAATTCAGGAGCTCAACAGAAGCCACGTTTTACCCTTAGACCAGGAGGGCATTTTCAGCATACCCATGGAGGAGGTAGCTCGCATAATCATAATGGCACCAAGAATGGTAATGGCAATGGAGGAAGCAACGGCCAGAACCGCACCAACCCCTTGACCCCAGCCAAGAAGGACTTGAGCCAAGTCACTTGTTTTAAGTGCCAGAAGACCGGACATTATGCCAATGAATGTCCTGAAGGCCAAAATGGCAATGGAAGTTCTGGGAAGAAACCGAACCCTTTCAACAGGGAACAGGTGAACCACGTTAGCGTGGAGGAGGTTGAAGCTCAGCCCGATGCAGTAATAGGTAAGTTTTTGGTTACGTCATTTACTGCACTTGTTCTTTTTGATACTGGTGCATCGCATTCATACATCTCAAGGGGATTTGTGGATAAGTATAACCTACCAACCCAAGCCCTTAGGTCACCCATGTTAGTAACCTCGCCCGGAGCAGAGTATGTGGCTAGTCTATGGTGTGATCGGTTACCATTAAGGATTGGTAACTATGTTTTTCCCTCAGACCTAATAGTATTGGAATCTCAAGGATTGGATTTGATATTAGGCATGTATTGGTTATCAAAGTATGAAGGGAGTATTGAATGTGCTAGTAAGTCAATTTTACTTACCACACCAGAAGGGAGAAGGATCAAGTATGTATCCCGGCATGTGCCAAAGAGGACCCAAGTAAATTGCCTAACAGGAGTTGTGCAGGAGGAAGTACGAGTGGTAAGGGATTTCCCTGATGTATTTCCAGAAGAGTTGCCAGGCATGCCACCGGATAGAGATATTGAGTTCTTGATTGAGCTATTGCCCGACACCGGGCCAATATCAAAGAGACCTTACAGGATGCCAGCAAAGGATTTGGTGGAAATTAAGAAGCAGATTAAGGAGTTACTGGATAAGGGATATATTCGCCCAAGTTCTTCACCTTGGGGATCACCAGTACTTCTAGTGGAGAAGAAGGATGGATCATTAAGGATGGTTGTTGATTATCAAGGATTGAACGAAGTAACGATCAAGAACAAGTACCCACTACCAATGATCAACGATCTGTTTGATTGATTGCAAGGAGCTAAGGTATTTTCCAAGATCGATCTGCGATCAGGATACCACCTGTTGAAGATTCGGGAACAGGATATTCCGAAGACAGCTTTTACCACTAGGTATGGGCTGTATGAGTATACCGTTATGTCATTTGGTCTGACTAACGCGCCTGCCTACTTTATGAACATGATGAACAAAGTGTTTATGGAGTTTTTGGATACGTTCTTCGTAGTGTTCATTGATGATATCCTGGTTTATTCGAAGAATGAAGAGGAACATAAGGAGCGTTTGCGTTTGGTACTTGGAAAGCTAAGAGAACACCAATTATATGCCAAGTTCAGCAAATGTGAGTTTTGGTTGAAAGAAGTAGGATTCCTCGGACACGTTATATCCGGAGAAGGTATAGCAGTAGATCCCGCTAAAGTTGAAACCGTGACCAAGTGGGAAGCCCCAACAATAGATGGAGAGATCCGGAGTTTTCTTGGACTCGCAGGATACTACCAGAGATTTATTGAGAATTTCTCAAAGATTGCGAAGCCAATGACTGAGTTGTTGAAGAAAGATACCAAGTTCATATGGACAGAGGAGTGTGAGGCTAGTTTTCAGGAGTTGAAGAAACGCTTGGTTATCTCACCAGTGTTGATTTTGCCACACCAGACCAAAGATTATGAGGTGTACTGCGACGCTTCACGTCGAGGACTTGGAGCAGTACTTATGCAAGAAGGGAGAGTTGTTTCATATGCCTCAAGACAACTGAAGCCCCATGAGTTGAATTATGCTACACATGATTTGGAGTTAGCAGCCGTAGTGCATGCTTTGAAAACATGGAGACATTTCCTCATTGGAAACCATTGTGAGGTGTACACGGATCATAAGAGCTTGAAGTACATTTTCACACAGAAGGAGTTGAATCTCAGACAAAGGAGATGTCGGGACCCTGATTCTAAGTCACACCGATCTAGCATGTAACACCTCATATCACTTTGCGGCCTCATGCACGGTATCCCCACGGGTGTCGCCTTACCATGGCCCGGAACCGTTTGCGCCTTTTGGCTCACGTATATGATAGTGTCGCTAGCATCCATATGACAGAGAACCCGGGCCGACATGGCTAGTCGTGAACCCAAAGCGGCACAGACCTATGGAGACAGGCATACATGAATCACATCGAGCATGTCGGTCAACAGCGTATGAATCTGGGCTGTAGCACTGGGCTAACAGGACTCTGGAAGTCACCGCGTGACATTTCCCCGAAGGGACAGACATAGGAACGAAGTGGAACACATGCCGACCAGTCAAGTGTTCTGAGCAGTAGTGCTGGGCTAGCAGGACTCCGGTGAACTGGGCTGTAGCGGACTACTATGGCTCAAGGAAGCACTAGACTACATTTCCCCATAAGAGAGGCTGCCAAGGACAAACAACTAGATTGTTGGATCCCACACATAGCAATACACATCACACGTACGCATAACATGCAAGTATGTGATGTACAACATGGCATCACAACATAACGCAACTCATATAGATAAAGGCTCAGAAGAGCCACATAGCAAAAATACAAACAGGGGTCACATGACCCATCATTTAGAGCATACAAGCAACGGAAGCATTACATGTCTGAGTACAGACAACTACAAAAGAAAAAGGCCGAGAAGCCTGACTATCTACAAGTCCCTCTAAGGTACAAGATCGTAGCTGAGGTAACAAGCTATTCGTCGAAGTCCAAGCGGTACTACTAGTGAGACAGATGTCTCATCTGCAAAACATAAATAAAGCAAACGTGAGTACAAAGGTACTCAGCAAGACTTACGTCAGATCCTATCATACATGCATTTGTATCAAGAAGGTAATGTGGGGTTTAGCTACAGCAAGCCAGCTTTGACTCAGTGGCTATCCTGTTCTACGACAATGAGAAACTTCTTCGAGGTGAGGCAGCGCACACGAGTCCACTAATCACCACATCAATACACTACTATGGATTCATCCCCGTCTCTCCTACGAGAAGGCCATCCATAGCACTCACACTTGTCTTGAGCATTTTAGAGTATCCACTTTAAGTTGTCTATGTACCACGTAAGCATCCAAGAAGTCCATAACCGAGGACACGGCTATTCGAATAGATCATGATAACCCTGCAGGGGTGTACTTCTTCACACATGCTCTCACCACTTATCACCATATACACGTCATGTATCTCGGCAACCTTCAAGTGGAAGCCTGGCGAGGGTGTCGGCCACGACCTGACTAACCACGCAAGACTCTAGTCCAGGTTTATCACCTATTTGGGTTCCATCCGCAAGGAGATCCGACCGGGGTGTCGCTCACGGCCCCAAACGATGTGAGCAGGGTTCCCAAGCCCACCATCCGGGTGCCACTTGGTACACCGTGCCACCTGTGCCTAGTCTTTCCTGAGCCCACCCTGCCGGGTGCCACTCGGTAGAAAAATAGCACTACCTACAAACACCAGAAACTATTTGCAACTCCTGGACAGAGATCAAGGCGGTTAATAACCGAGAGAGCTTGGAGCGCCCGGAGCCCAATGTGTGGTAGTAGCTAGTCATTGGACAACTTACACAGAACTGTTCTTAAGGACGATCCCAATGAGACAACCCACCGTGTACTCCTACATGGCCTCTCACTGCTACCTTTACCAAATCGTGTTCACACGCTTAACTCTCAGCACCAGAACATATCATAACACTCCAATTCATTCCCGATGAATCAGACCTGACACAACTCTAAGCAATAGCAGGCATGGCATGGTAAGAACACAACATGGCTCAAACAACTCCTACACATGCTAGTGGGTTTCAACTATTTACTGTGGCAATGACAGGTCATGCAGAGGAATGGGTTCAACTACCGTAGCATAAAGTAGCAGTTGAATCGTTGTTGTCCTAATGCAATAAATGAGAGCAGGATCGAGAGAGTAGGATTTTATCGGAATGAACAAGGGGGGTTGCTTGCCTGGTAGATCAACAGGGGGGGCACTGCTCCTCTGACAGATACTCTCGAACACTCTCCGGAGCAGGACCTATCGAGAAGGAACGGTGACGGAAATCAAACACAAGCATATGCAACAATATGATGCATGAACATGGCATGAGTATGTGATGTTGTTTGAGTTAATGCATCTAGCATTTATTTAGTTGAGGTCCATTTGAACCAAGGGTTCAAATGCAACTC
The DNA here is from genome assembly GCF_002162155.2 of Triticum dicoccoides. NCBI lineage: Eukaryota > Viridiplantae > Streptophyta > Magnoliopsida > Poales > Poaceae > Triticum > Triticum dicoccoides. The sequence continues at coordinate 674,772,748 of NC_041388.1, read as the reverse complement.
CAAAATAAGCTCTTAAATATGCCATAAGTGTGTTTTCATATATACAGCATGTATAGGTTGGTTTGTCATGCATGAAAATGGTACAGATGGATAGATTGAATTTTTCTGATCATTTTTCATATATAAATTATTTTATTTTATTCTGTAAATTTTAGTAGGGACAAGTTGGACCACTCCAAAGCCCCTCACCAAAATTCAGAATTGTTGGACAATATTTTATATATAATAAAATATTTATCCAACGCAAATAATTACTGGATTAATTCCAAATGCCCAAAATAAATACTTATGAGCTCCTAAAGATATTGGTTTGATTCTTATCTCTGTCCAATATTTTCAGAGAGTAGCATGAACATTTTCTTAGACCTTTTTGGAGAAATTTTTATCTGGGTCATTTCCAGAAATGATTTCTGAGGGTTTCACAATCCCCATTTCAAAGTTAAATGAAATTTAAACATGATGCACACATGACTAGCTAGCCTAGGTCATACCAAAACTAGGGATGTGACAACTCGCCCCCACTCGAAGAAATCTCATCCCGAGATTCAGGAGTCGGCGGGAAGAAAGCGGGGTACTCAAGTCAAAGACGATCTTCACGCTCCCAAGTAGCTTCTCTCTCGAAATGATGAGACCACTGAACCTTGAGAAACTTGATGTTATGACGTCGAGTGACACGCTCTGCTTGTTCAAGGATGTGAACAGGGTACTCTCGATATGTGAGGTTATCTTGGAGATCAAGCGTTTCGTGGTCCACTCCGCGGATGGGATCCGAGAAGCAACGCCTGAGTTGAGAGACGTGGAAGACATCATGAACTCGAGAAAGATGTGGTGGTAGTTCCAACTGGTAGGCAACCTCTCCTCGTTTAGCGAGAATGAGAAAGAGACCAATGTAACGAGGAGCCAACTTGCCCTTGATACCGAATAGATGGGTACCCTTCAAAGGGGTAACCCGAAGGTAAGCTTTGTCGCCAATTTCATAAGCCACTTCCTTATGACTACGGTCATACTGGCCCTTTTGACGAGATTGGGCTGTTTTCAAATTCTCACGAATGATGTGAACTTGTTCTTCTGCCTCCTGGATCATATCCGGTCCAAAGAATTGTCTTTCATCGGTTTCTGACCAGTTCAAAGGTGTTCGACATCTTCGTCCATACAGAACCTCAAAAGGAGCTTTCTTGAGGCTGGATTGGTAGCTGTTGTTATAAGCAAACTCGGCGAAGAGAAGACACTTCTCCCAATCCATACCGAATGAGATAACACAAGCTCTAAGCATGTCTTCAAGAATCTGGTTGACCCTTTCCACCTGACCACTTGATTGAGGGTGGAAAGCGGTACTGAAGGAAAGATGGGTGCCCATGGCAGTTTGGAAGCTCTCCCAGAAATGAGAAGTGAAAAGACTACCATGGTCTGAATTGATCTCTAGTGGAACACCATGAAGTGACACTATTCGAGAAATATATAAGTCAGCGAGCTAACTAGCAGTGATACTCTCTCGAACAGGTAGGAAGTGAGCCACTTTGGAAAGACGATCAATGACTACGAAGATAGCATTATTCCCTCTCTTGGTCCTGGGAAATCCGGTGATGAAGTCCATACCAACTTTATCCCATTTCCACTCAGGAATAGCTAAAGGTTGAAGGGTGCCAGCAGGTCTCTGATGCTCTGCCTTCACGCGACGACAAACGTCACAGTTAGCAATAAATTGAGCAATTTCTCTCTTCATCCTAGTCCACCAGAACCTCTGGCGTAGGTTCTGATACATCTTAGTACTACCGGGATGAATTGTGAGAGGAGATTCATGCACCTCCTTAAGGATTAATTGTCGAAGATGTTGATTCTTGGGAACCACCAAGCGACTCTCAAAGAAAACAACACCACGATCATCTATAGAGAAACTACCACCAACTCCTTTGTTAATGTTTCTCTTGATCCGGGAAATTCCCGTATCCTGCTTCTGAGCAGAGATGATTTGATCCACAAGAGTAGGTTTCGCCACCAAGGTAGAAAGGAATCCGTGCGGAGCAAGGTGGAGGTTAAGCTTACATAATTCCTCATGGAGAAGTGGTTGGCCCTGCTGCAACATGAGATTGTTGCAATAGGACTTATGACTTAGCGCATCAACCATGACATTCCCCTTGCCTGGGGTGTAGGTAATCCCTAAGTCGTAATCTGAGATCAACTCCAGCCAACGTCTTTGCCTAAGGTTCAAATCTGGTTGGGTGAAGATATATTTGAGACTCTGGTGATCGGTGTAAATCTCGCAACGTTTACCAAGAAGGTAATGTCGCCAGGTCTTAAGTGCATAGACTACGGCTGCAAGCTCTAGATCATGTGTAGGATAATTCTCCTCATGTGGATGCAACTGTCGAGATGCATAGGCAATCACATGGCGATCTTGCATAAGAATGCAACCTAGTCCCTGTCGTGAGGCATCACAATAGATAACAAAGTCCTTAGTGAAATCCGGTGGCACAAGTATGGGAGCAGAAGTCAAGCATCTTTTCAGTTCCTGAACACTGTGCTCACACTGTGGGGACCACTCAAACTTTTTATCTTTCTTGAGAAGTTCCGTGAGAGGTTTGGCCACTTTGGAGAAGTTCTCAACGAATCAGCGACAATAACTGGCTAGACCAAGGAAACTCCTAACTTGCTTAACTGTTTCAGGCGGAGTCCAATGAAGAACGACGTGAACTCTTTCGGGATTGACAGCAATGCCCTTACTAGAGATTACGTGGCCGAGATAGGTCACTTCTGGCAACCAAAATTCGCACTTGGAGAACTTGGCATAAAGGCGGTGCTCTCTGAGTTTTCCTAGCACAAGTCTAAGATGTTCGGCATGCTGTTCCTTGTTCTTCGAGTAAATAAGGATATCATCGAGGTAAACCATGACGAACTTATCTAAGTACTCCATGAAGATCGAGTTCATCAAGCGAGAGAAAGTAGCTGGAGCGTTGGTTAGACCAAAGGACATGACGGTGTACTCGTACTGACCATAACGAGTGACAAAAGCCGTCTTAGGAATGTCCCCATTTCTGATCTTGATTTGGTGGTAGCCTAACCTCAAATCCATCTTGGAAAAGACCGAGGATCCAGCGAGCTGATCATACAGGTCGTTGATCCTGGGGAGCGGATACTTGTTATTTATCGTGACCAAATTAACGGGACGATAATCTACAACCATCCGGTCCGTACCATCCTTCTTCTTGACGAAGAGAATGGGGCAAGCCCAGGGAGAAGAACTAGGACGGATGAAACCCTTTTGCAAGGATTCATCGAGTTGTTTCTTAAGCTCAGCTAGTTCTAAGGGTGCCATCTTGTAAGGTCTCCTAGAGATTGGAGCGGTTCCTGGGATAAGATCTATGACAAATTCTACATCTTTGTCAGGTGGAATACCTGGCAGTTCCTCTGGAAAAACATCCGGAAAGTCAAGGACTACCGGGATATCTTCAAGGTCAGGAAGAGGGTTGGCATTAAGAGAATAGAGCTGACGCTTTGCAACCCTAGTGGAGACGGTGACTATCTTGCCAGATGGGTGTGTAAGCTGAACAGACCTAGTGTAACAATCAATCTTGGCATAATGATCTTTCATCCAGTCCATACCCAAGATGATGTTAATATCCGTAGACTTGAGGGCTATAAGTGACGCAAGGAATACAAGTCTGTCAACAAGAATTTCATTACCATGGATTACACTAGAAGTTTGCCATTTGGATCCAGGAGTTTGAATTACTAGTGGAGAGGGCATATCACAAAAGGATATGTTGTGCAAGCTGGCATAACTTTCGGAAATGAAGGAATGAGATGCTCCGGTATCAAACAGAACCGAAGCTGGATGACAGTTGACAAGGAGTGTACCAAGAACGACATCCGTATCATCATGAGTGTCTTTAGCTGAGACGTGATGCACACATCCACGTTCAGTGGGAGCTGACTTGACACTAATCATCTTGCGTGATGGCTTACCACGGCCAACAGACTTCTCAGGCTGGGGTGGAGCATAGTTGGTTTGAGAGCAGTCACGTGCATAGTGTCCTGGCTCTCCGCATGTGAAACAAGTCCCTGAAGTAGGATGTGGACCCGCATTGACAAGCGGTCTACCGATAGGCCTGGGTGGAGCATGTAACTGAACTGGGTGAGGTGCCACACAAGATGGCCTCGGTGAATATCTGGGTGGAATAGCGGAGTTCGGAACCCAAATCCGGCGCTTCTGCGAACTAGAACCGGAGAAAGAAACCAAATCACGGGTGTGCTTACGAGACTCCTCATAAGTGAGCTGAGCTGTCTCCGCATTAATGGCCTTGTTCACAAGAGCCTGGAATGTATTGCAATGATGCAAGTGGAGATCACGACGCAACTTGGGGTTGAGACCCTTCCGGAACCTAGCCTGCTTCTTGGCGTCCGTGGACACCTCTTCTGTAGCATAGCGAGCAAGGTTCTCAAACTCTCTGCTGTAAACATCAACAACCATCTTACTCTGGGTGAAACTACAAAACTCTTCTCTCTTGCGATCAATGAGAGCCTGAGGAATGTGATGCTCGCGAAAAGCCTCAGTGAAATCTCTCCAGGTGGTTTTCTGGCCAGCTGGAAGCATAGCCTCATAGTTCTGCCACCAAATACTAGCAGGACCTTCCAGATGATAAGCAGCATAGATGACCTTTTTACTTTCAGCTACGTTCGCTGAACGCAGCTTGTGTGTGATACTGTGTAGCCAGTCATCTGCATCGAGTGGTTCAATGGAATGATGGAAGGTAGGTGGTTTCAGACCGATGAAGTCATAGATGGACGCTGACTCTTTGTGCTGATGGGAGGTGTTCTCCTCAATACGTGCTAACAAGCGGTTAGACTCTCGCTTGTTCTTCTCCATCTCTAACATGAACTCTGCCAATGAAGACTGGTCAGGAGGATCCTCATCCCTACCATCTCCGTGGTTCCGGCTACGAGCAACAGAACTTCGGTTAACTGACGACATCCTGAAGAACCAATCAAGGAAACAAAGGATGGATTCAGCATCAACTATAGGATGCAGAAGGTAGCACAAGAATTTAGTATCTCTCAAACTCCTAGGACAAATTCCGGCAGCATAACGGCAGTAAAATGCTCAAAATGAGACATCCTGCAAATGATGGGGTAGCATCAAACTCAACATCATCACCCAAGGTTCTGAGATATTACTAAACAGACTACACCGGAGGTACTCAAACTGGGATATGACTCAGATCAACCAAACCTTAGAGACTACGGAGTAGTAACACATGATCCTGATAGACGGAAGAGAAAGCCTAGTTCCTTAACCCGGAAAGATAGGATGACTCAGATCAGAAGGCATGAGGCATAAGGAGTAAAAAGAGCCTTACGTTCCCTTCCACAATCAATTCCCCTATATAGCTAAAGAATTTCTAGACTCAACTTCGACCAGGTTGGCTTGGAAACCCTACAGGCAGTCAGGCTCTAATAGCAAAGCTGTCGGGACCCTGATTCTAAGTCACACACGATCTAGCATGTAACACCTCATATCACTTTGCGGCCTCACGCATGGTATCCCCACGGGTGTCGCCTTACCATGGCCCAGAACCGTTTGCGCCTTTTGGCTCACGTATATGATAGTGTCGCTAGCATCCATATGACAGAGAACCTGGGCCGACATGGCTAGTCGTGAACCCAAAGCGGCACAGACCTATGGAGACAGGCATACATGAATCACATCGAGCATGTCGGTCAACAGCGTATGAATCCGGGCTATAGCACTGGGCTAACAAGACTCTGGAAGTCACCGCGTGACATTTCCCCGAAGGGACAGACATAGGAACGAAGTGGAAAACATGCCGGCCAGTCAAGTGTTCTGAGCAGTAGTGCTGGGCTAGCAGGACTCCGGTGAACCGGGCTGTAGCGGACTACTATGGCTCAAGGAAGCACTAGACTACATTTCCCCATAAGAGAGGCTGCCAAGGACAAATAACTAGATTGTTGAATCCCACACATAGCAATACACGTCACACGTACGCATAACATGCAAGTATGTGATGTACAACATGGCATCACAACATAACGCAACTCATATAGATAAAGGCTCAAAAGAGCCACATAGCAAAAATACAAACAGGGGTCACATGACCCATCATTTAGAGCATACAAGCAACGGAAGCATTACATGTCTCAGTACAGACAACTACAAAAGAAAAAGGCCGAGAAGCCTGACTATCTACAAGTCCCTCTAAGGTACAAGATCGTAGCTGAGGTAACAAGCTATTCGTCGAAGTCCAAGCGGTACTACTAGTGAGACAGATGTCTCATCTGCAAAACATAAATAAAGCAAACGTGAGTACAAAGGTACTCAGCAAGACTTACGTCAGATCCTATCATACATGCATTTGTACAGAAGGTAATGTGGGATTTAGCTGCAGCAAGCCAGCTTTGACTCAGTGGCTATCCTGTTCTACGACAATGAGAAACTTCTTCGAGGTGAGGCAGCGCACACGAGTCCACTAATCACCACATCAATACACTACTATGGATTCATCCCCATCTCTCCTACGAGAAGGCCATCCATAGCACTCACACTTGTCTTGAGCATTTTAGAGTACCCACTTTAAGTTGTCTATGTACCACGTAAGCATCCAAGAAGTCCATAACCGAGGACACGGCTATTCGAGTAGATCATGATAACCCTGCAGGGGTGTACTTCTTCACACACGCTCTCACCACTTATCACCATATACACGTCATGTATCTCGGCAACCTTCAAGTGGAAGCCTGGCAAGGGTGTCGGCCACGACCTGACTAACCACGCAAGACTCTAGTCTAGGTTTATCACCTATTTGGGTTCCATCCGCAAGGAGATCTGGCCGGGGTGTCACTCACGGCCCCAAACGATGTGAGCAGGGTTCCCAAACCCACCATCCGGGTGCCACTTGGTACACCGTGCCACCTGTGCCTAGTCTGTCCCGAGCCCACCCTGCCGGGTGCCACTCGGTAGAAAAATAGCACTACCTACAAACACCAGAAACTATTTGCAACTCCTGGACAGAGATCAAGGCGGTTAATAAGCCGAGAGAGCTTGGAGCGCCCGGAGGCCAATATGTGGTAGTAGCTAATCATTGGACAACTTACACAGAACTCAGTTCTTAAGGACGGTCCCAATGAGACAACCCACCATGTACTCCTACATGGCCTCTCACCGCTACCTTTACCAAATCGTGTTCACATGCTTAACTCTCAGCACCAGAACATATCATAACACTCCAATTCATTCCCGATGAATCAGACCTGACACAACTCTAAGCAATAGCAGGCATGGCATGGTAGGAACACAACATGGCTCAAACAACTCCTACACATGCTAGTGGGTTTCAACTATTTATTGTGGCAATGATAGGTCATGCAGAGGAATGGGTTCAACTACTGTAGCATAAAGTAGCAGTTGAATCGTTGTTGTCCTAATGCAATAAATGAGAGCAGGAGCGAGAGAGTAGGATTTTATCGGAATGAACAAGGGGGGGTTGCTTGCCTGGTAGATCAACATGGGGGCACTGCTCCTCCGACAGATACTCTCGAACACTCTCCGGAGCAGGACCTATCGAGAAGGAACGGTGACGGAAATCAAACACAAGCATATGCAACAATATGATGCATGAACATGGCATGAGTATGTGATGTTGTTTGAGTTAATGCATCTAGCATTTATTTAGTTGAGGTCCATTTGAACCAAGGGTTCAAATGCAACTCCAAAATAAGCTCTTAAATATGCCATAAGTGTATTTTCATATATACAACACGTATAGGTTGGTTTGTCATGCATGAAAATGGTACAGATGGATAGATTGAATTTTTCTGATCATTTTTCATATATAAATTATTTTATTTTATTCTGTAAATTTTAGTAGGGACTTGTTGGACCACTCCAAAGCCCCTCACAAAAATTCAGAATTATTGGACAATATTTTATATATAATAAAATATTTATCCAACGCAAATAATTACTGGATTAATTCCAAATGCCCAAAATAAATACTTATGAGCTCCTAAAGATATTGGTTTGATTTTTATCTCTATCCAATATTTTCAGAGAGCAACATGAACATTTTCTTAGACCTTTTTGGAGAAATTTTTATCTGGGTCATTTCCAGAAATGATTTCTGAGGGTTTCACAATCCCCATTTCAAAATTAAATGAAATTTAAACATGATGCACACATGACTAGCTAGCCTAGGTCATACCAGAACTAGGGATGTGACAGGAGATGGTTGGAGCTTATCAAAGATTATGATATGAAATTACATTATCATCCCGGAAAGGCTAATGTAGTAGCTGACGCATTAAACCGTAAGAGCCATGTCAATACGTTAATGACGGGAGAAATACCCAAGGAGTTAGCAGAAAATCTTCGTGAACTATGTTTGGAAATAGTTCCGAGAGGCTATGTAGCAGCATTGGAGGTTCAGTCAACTTTGATGGATAGAATCAGGGAAGCTCAGAAGACTGACAAAGAGGTTGCCGCTATAAAGGAGAAACTGAGCAAAGGAAAAGCTAAAGGATTTCGTGAGGATGAGCACGATACCCTATGGTTTGAAGACCGTGTTTATGTGCCCAATAACCCGGAGATCAGGAAGTTGATTTTGCAAGAGGCACACGATTCACCGTATTCGATTAACCCAGGAAATACCAAGATGTATTTCGATTTGAAGGATATTTTCTGGTGGACCGGAATGAAGAAGGATATAGTGGAGTACGTAGCACTTTGTGATGTATGCCAAAGAGTAAAGGCAGAGCATCAGAAGCCAGCAGGATTGTTACAACCATTGCCGATACCCGAATGGAAGTGGGATAAGTTAGGCATGGATTTTATCACGGGTTTGCCCAGGACTCGTTCAGGCTATGACTCAATTTGGGTTGTAGTTGATCGATTGACGAAAGTAGCTCATTTCATCCCAGTAAAGACCACTTACACCAGTGCTAAGTTGGCAAAGATATACATGACCAGAATAGTATGTCTGCATGGAGTTCCGAGGAGTATCATATCAGATAGAGGAACCCAGTTTACCTCAAAGTTCTGGAAGCAGTTGCACGAAACTTTGGGTACCAGGCTAGAATTCAGTACAACTTTTCATCCATAGACAGATGGACAGACCGAGAGAGTCAATCAGATTTTGGAGGATATGCTGAGAGCTTGTGCGCTAGATTATGGATCTAGTTGGGACGACAATCTGCCATATGCCGAGTTCTCTTACAACAACAGTTACCAAACCAGTTTGAAGATGGCCCCTTTCGAAGCTTTGTATGAAAGGAGGTGCAGGACACCGCTGTCGTGGGACGAAGTTGGAGACCGCCAGTTGTTTGGACCTAACTTGATTAAAGAGTCTGAACAGAAGGTGAAATTGATTCGCGATAGGTTCAAGGTAGCCCAGTCCAAACAGAAAAGTTATGCAGATTCTAAACGCAAGGTGACAGTTTACGAAGTCGGAGATAGAGCTTACCTTCGAGTATCTCCACTTCGGGGAACAAAGTGTTTTGGAGTTAAAGGGAAGTTAGCGCCACGATTTGTAGGACCATATCGAGTTTTAGAGCGTATGGGAGAAGTGGCCTACAAGTTGGAATTGCCCGAAGGATTGTCAGGAGTGCATCATGTGTTCCACGTTTCTCAGTTGAAGAAGTGTCACGCGGAGATGGCTGACATACCGTTGAGAGATACAGTGCCTTTGGAAACTATTCAGTTGGATAACGATTTGACCTACGAGGAGAAACCAGTTAAGATCCTCGAGGTTGCCAGCCGAGTTACCCGCAGCAAACTTATCAAGTTTTGCAAAGTTTAGTGGAGCCACCACTCAGAGGATGAAGCCACCTGGGAATGAGAGGAAGATTTGCTCAAAGACCACCCTCACCTATTTTCTAGCCAACCCGAATCTCGAGGGCGAGATTCATCTTAAGGGGGGGTAGGTTTGTAACATCCCAAATTTTCAATTTGGAATGTTATACATTAGATCATCATTGCATATCATATTTTATTTTTGCATTTTGGTTGATCCTAGAAATTCTACGCAACTCAAGGACCCACGGAGAGAGTTGGGGATTTCGTTATTTTCATATTTGAGTTTTCTCAAATTTTGAGAATAGGATCATTTGATTTTATTTATTTTATCATCAATTATTTCTATTACAAAAATATGAGAGAGGGAATAAAATGACTTTCCCAAAATAAAGAAATATTGAGGATTTAATAATAAAATCAAATAAGATTTTATTTTGGAGTTTTTCGGTGTTTTATTTGAATTTAGGAAAAATGTGCGTTTTCAAAATTGCATTTAGGGCCCAAATAAAAGTTTACTTTGTCGGGCTTGACTTTAGAAGCCCGGGAAAATTTATTTCGGGATTTTTGGAGTCCGTTTAGTATTTCTTTTTATTTTTCTTCCGAGCGTAACTATTTAAAAAAAAGGGAACCGACCTACGGGCCGTGTCCGTCTAGGACTCCCGGCCCGTAGGGGCTTTATAAGCCGGCCCACCCCG
>NC_041388.1:674748415-674761876 GCF_002162155.2 Triticum dicoccoides | reverse complement strand
CGCCCCGCCACTGCCGCCGCCGCCCCGCCGCGCCGTCGCCGCCCCGCCGCACATCCGCTGAGGTTCGCCGTTGCCTCGTAGTCTGCGCCGCCGGTTTTCTTTAGAAAACGGAACGGTTTTCCATCGATTTTTTTTCGGTTTTTTTAGTTTTCGTTTTTTTAGATCGGTTTTTTTTGGTTTAGGTTAAATAGAGAGCATTTGCTCGTTTGTTCGTTTAAATGAACACGTTCATCGTTTAGATCTGGATAACGAACGTTTGTTTGTTAATCCATTCGTCGTTTTCTTTTCTCGGATTAAATCCGCAATTTTTCCGATTGCGATTCCTGATCCGATTTTCGTTTTAGTATAACTTTTCGCTCGTTTATCGGAATCAGGCGATTCAAGCGCCTAGAGTTTCGTCTCGAAACCCTCTATCCGTTTAACCAACTTAAACCAGATTTTTCTACTGTAAAACTTGCCCTAGATCCAGATTACTAGAACGAAGTTGTTTTCTTTCGCCGTTTGACTTTCGTTGCTTCGTTCGATTTGATTCTTTTTGCCAACCGGAGTTCTTAAGTTGAACCTTCTGGTTAGATCTCTTATTTGAGTTTTACTTGTGCATTAGATGAGTACTTATTGTATGCTTGTTTGTTTGTTTGCGATAGAGTACCCGGAGTGCGCCGCCTATTACTTCGAATCGTTAGGTTTTGCGGATCATCAGCAAGGCAAGTAACACTTTGATCATACCTTTTCTACTACCCAGTTTTATTGCATTAGATCAATCCTCACACATTGCATGATTAGGATCTAATTAAATTGTGGGATGGGAATTAGATGAGGTAGTACCTATTACCTGTTTATTATCAAACCTTTGGGAGTTACTTCTACGTTTGCTTATTATGCCATGCTATGCTAGTAGACGTGGATTGGGTGAGTGAAATCCATTGACAGATGTGAGATTGATAATTAATGGTTTATCTAAGGTGGCAACTTAAACACACATCTGGGTGGATTGAGGCACCTGGGTATTCCAGGACTTGCCTGTTTTTCTTTTGGACCGCCACCCAGGCTCAAAGGGATCATAAGACTATTCATACTAGAAACTTCCGTGTGCAGCCACAAGCTATTATGGGCTCTAGAATAGTTGACTAAGTTGTGCGAACTCTTACAGTGGTAGACTAGCAGATGTAGGGGATGTAGGTGGTATGGTCTACCCGATCGTAAGGTGTTAGCGCTTCTGAAAGACTATGTCTCGGTCATCCTTCTTCTCAAACATCCTGTAGTGCGAGAAAACAAATGGAGGCGATCGAGTCTTGTGGGGAAAAGTGCGCAAACCTCAGCAGAGTGTAACAAACTAATCATGGTTAGCCGTGTCCCCGGTTATGGACATCTTGAGTATCTAGTACCTGAATTTTCATGTGAATCTCAACATGTTACTCTAAATTAATTTTGTTGGGTTATGTTTAATGATGTTGCTTAATTGGGATTGAGAATGCTGTCAACCATTCTCAATGTTTAACAACCACCATGATAGTAATTAAATTTTATTCCTTTGAAGTAGGGAAAAATTGGCTTTACGCAAAACTGTAGCCATAGAGCTTTCCACCAGCCAAATATGCATATAGTATAGTTGTTCATTCCATTACTCTCTATGTGTTACCTTGCCAGCATATTCCATGTGCTGACCCGTTTCGGGCTGCAACGTTAATGTTGCAGACTTTTCAGACGATGATTAAGGAGTTTTAGGTCGTGGTTCTATACTCAGTGATGCCGTTGGAGTTGATGGACTCACTTTTCTTCCAAGCCTTCTGCTGTTATCGTTATTAGATGGCCTTAAGCCATATTTATTGTAATAAGTTCTCTTTTGAGACACTCGATGTAATAAGTGTGTGATTGCTACTTTGCTATAAATTCTCCAAGTACTGTGTGGTGTCAGCATTACTGATCCAGGGATGACATCGGAGCACAGAGATCAGACTGTTTGAGGTCTGGTCGCTACATCCAGTGTGTTGGTCTTTAGGGGCACATGCACTAAGAGTTCCCGGCTATAATGTATCTTTAAGGTCAAGCCGTCTCTCATAGGGGAGAGGTGACAACATTGGTCGACGCTTGTTCTGGCTGCAATAGTAGTCATTGGGTGGTCTAGAGACCTCATGTAACTTTATCAAGTTTGAGGTGGTTTGTGAAGGAAATATGTCCTAGATGCAATAATAAAGTTATTATTTATATTTCCTTATATCATGATAAATGTTTATTATTCATGCTAGAATTGTATTAATCGGAAACTTAGTACATGTGTGAATACATAGACAAATAGAGTGTCCCTAGTATGCCTCTATTTGACTAGCTCGTTAATCAAAGATGGTTAAGTTTCCTAACCATAGACATGTGTTGTCATTTGATGAACGGGGTCACATCATTAGAGAATGATGTGATGGACAAGACCCATAGCTTAGCATAATGATCGTTAAGTTTTATTGCTATTGCTTTCTTCATGACTTATACATATTCCTCCGACTATGAGATTATGCAACTTCCGAATACCAGAGGAACACATTATATGCTATCAAACGTCACAACGTAACTGGGTGATTATAAAGATGCTCTAGAGGTGTCTTCAAAGGTGTTTCTTGGGTTGACATAGATCGAGATTAGGATTTGTCACTCCGAGTATCGGAGAGGTATCTCTAGGCCCTCTCGGTAATGCACATCACTATAAGCCTTGCAAGCAATGTGACTAATGAGTTAGTTACGGGATGATGCATTGCGGAACGAGTAAAGAGACTTGCTGGTAATTTGATTGAACTAGGTATGATGATACCGACGATCGAATCTCGGGCAAGTAACATACCGACGACAAAGGGAATAACGTATGCTATTATTGCGGTTTGACCGATAAAGATCTTCATAGAATATGTAGGAACCAATATGATCATCTAGGTTCCTCTATTGGTTATTGACCAAAGATGTGTCTCGGTCATGTCTACATAGTTCTCGAACCCGTAGCGTCCGCACGTTTAACGTTCGATGACGATTTGTATTATGAGTTATGTGTTTTGGTGACCGAATTTTGTTCGGAGTCTCGGATGAGATCACGGACATGACGAGGAGTCTCGAAATGGTCGAGAGATAAAGATTCATATATTGGAAGGTAGTATTCGGACATCAGAATGGTTCCGAATGATTCGGGTATTTTTCCGGAGTACCGAGGGGTTACCGGAACCCCACGGGGAAGTGTTGGGCCTACATTGGCCTAAGGGAGAGAGAGGGAACCCCGCAGGGGGGAGGGGTGGCACGCGACCCCCTCCTAGGGAGTCCGAATAGGACAAGGAGGAGGGTGCGCGACCCCCCTTTCCCTTTCCCTCATCCACAGTTCTCTTAGCCGTGTGCGGTGCCCCCCTCCACAGTTTACTCCTCCGGTCATAGCGTCGTAGTGCTTAGGTGAAGCCCTGCGCGGATCACATCACCATCACCGTCACCACGCCATCATGCTGACGGAACTCTCCCTCGACCCTCTGCTGGATCAAGAGTTCGAGGGACATCATCGAGCTAAACCTGTGCTGAACACGGAGGTGTCGTACATTCGGTACTAAGATCGGTTGGATCGTGAAGATGTTCGATTACATCAACCGCGTTAACCTAACGCTTACACTTTCGGTCTACGAGGGTACGTGGACACACTCTCCTCTCTCATTGCTATGCATCTCCTAGATAGATCTGCGTGATCGTAGGAATTTTTTTGAAATTGCATGTTATGTTCCCCAACAGTGGTATCAGAGCCAGGTCTATGCGTAAATGATATGCACGAGTAGAATACAAAGAGTTGTGGGCGATAATAGTCATACTGCTTACCACCAACATCTTATTTTGATTCAGCAGTATTGTTGGATGAAGCGGCCCGGACCAACATTACATGACCACGTTCATGAGACCGGTTCTGCCGATGTGTTTTGCACATAGGTGGCTGGCGGGTGTCTATTTCTCTAACTTTAGTTGAATCGAATTTGACTACGGCTGGTCCTTGTTGAAGGTTAAAACAACACACTTGACGAAAAATCGTTGTGGTTTTGATGCGTAGGTAAGAACGGTTTTGCTAGAAGCCTGTAGCAGCCACGTAAAACTTGCAACAACAACGTAGAGGAGGTCTAACTTGTTTTGCAGGGCATATTGTGATGTGATATGGTCAAGACGTGATGCGATATAAATTGTTGTATGAGATGATCATATTTTGTAGAAGTTATCTGCAACTGGCAGGAGCCTTATGGTTGTTGCTTTATTGTATGAAATGCAATCGCCATGTAATTGCTTTACTTTATCACTAAGCGGTAGCGATGGTCGTAGAAGCAATAGTTGGCGAGATGACAATGACGCTACGATGGAGATCAAGGTGTCAAGCCGGTGACAATGGAGATCACACTACTAGAAAAAGGGCTATAGATGGGATTGACACTAATGGCGCACCAGACAAGCGGTGCGCCATTAGTATATACTAATGGCGCACCACCTTCTGATACGCCATTAGAGTCGAAACTACTAATGGCGCACCTGGCCCAGGGTGCGCCATTAGTATCAATTTTTTTTTGAACTAGTGCGCCTGTCCAAACATACTAATGGCGCATCCAGACACAGTGCGCCATTACTAGTTGTAACTAGTAATGGCGCACCTATCGGAAAGTGCGCCACTAATGTTGTTTTTTATTATATTTTTATTCCTTTTTTTGCAAAACTACTAATGGCGCACCTAGTAAACAGTGCGCCACTACTATGTTTGACCAAGCTTTGACCCACTTCTGGACATAGTAATGGTGCACTTTTCCCTTGATGCGCCATTGCTATTTTTGATACTAATGGCGCACTTTTCCATGCGGTGCGCCATTGTGGTTTTGTAGGCAAGTGCCACAGCCCAACCGCCCACCATCTCTCTCCTCTCTCTCTCTCTCGCACGGAAACCCTATCCTCTTCTCCCTCACCCCACGCACACACGTCTCTCGGCCTCGCCCCGGCCCCGATCCATGCTGCCTCCCAGTGCTCCCTCCTCTTCCTGCGTGGCGACCCTTGCCCTCCTCTCTCTTCGGTCCCCTTCGCGCCTCCTCGCGGCAGTCGCAGCCAAGGAGCCCGAGCTCGGCGGCGACGGATCGGAAGGCAGCGTCGGCGCTGGATCTGGGAGTGGTGGAGCCGCCGCCATCCTTGCTCCACCCTCTCCCGCGCCCCCCACCTTCTCTCCCATCCGCAGATCGAGAACCTTCTCTCCCATCCGCGGATCGGGAAGGAAAGGTCCCAGATCCACATCGGGTGGGTGGGTGGGTCCTTCCGCTTCGGCGCACCGCCGTCCACCTGGGCTGCGACCACCGAGGTCCTCGAGGCCGGCCATGGAAGTCCGACCTGCCAGCAGCCATGCCTCGCGCCCGAAACCCTAGCATGCATGCTGCAGGAACGAGGTACAGCACCGGACCCCTGTGCTCCTCCTTCTTCCACGGACTTCTCACCATGAGAGGTCTCATCTCTGTAGGAAGGAGGACAACGCCATGGAAGCTGCTCCTTCCCCTTCCCCACCAGGACCACGCACGCCATGGAAGGTATCCTCTCCTGTTGCTGCTACCTTAGCTCTTTTTCCATCTCCAGATCTGATTCCTGAGCATTTGTGTCACTGACCTGATTTGGTCAAGGGGGAGAAAGAGAAGCTGCTCCCATCCGCATGTGCCTTCAGATTTGGCCGCCCATACAGTACGCACACGGTTTAGGGTTGCTCAAATCCATTTACACTAGTTTGGATGAAACAGAGGCTGTCACAAATGCATCACCTCATGTAGCTTCTTGGTCCGCTAGCAAGTTAGTAACTTGCATGTATTTTTTGGTGACGAACAAGTCTGACTCCAATGGATTAACTCTGTCCGTATCGCAAATTTGTTGGATTAACCCAGCAACGCTTTAGTTTTACTTCCCCCTCCCCCCTAGCTAGCTAACTCTTTTAAGGTCCAGTAGTGCGCTGTGATTAATTGTTCGGTTAAATCCAGTCCTGCTAGTCCGACACACACAGATTTACTTTACTGACGATGAATGGGCTTTATATGTTGTCGTTCCATATTATCAAGGGTTCACTGCTCTTTAAAACTACACGAGTGTGTTGTGTTGTTGGCCTGTGTCATCTTGTTAATTCTGGTTGGTCTCTATTTCTAGAATCCCTGCCTGCCTGTGATATTTGTTTTTTGGCAATGACAGGGCTGCCTATATGGTCCTATATTGTAAGTTTGCAGACTCGTATGGAACAATATCTATATTCCTCTATCTCTAGAATGTAGGCAGTTTGCTTCGCTCACATCACCAAGTTCTCCCACTATGCTTAAATCTATTCTACTCCATTTCCTGAGATGAAATTGTGATGATGGGAGTGACATTAAACAGCTTGAACATCTAATTGTGCATGTACTCCATTGTTATATACTGATCCATCTTGTCTTTGCCTCTTATTAACATTCAAATTGTTAATTGCATTCAAAGTGTTAATTGCAAGAGCAGACACAGAGGAGGAATCTGCTACCTCAAAGCAGTTGATCGACACCGGGAGGGTGGGTACGTGATGTCGGAGGCTGCCGGGAGGGTGGTGACGAGCTACCGAAGAGATGAGTTCTGGGTCTCCTCGATGCCAGGACGAGGCGCTGCTACCGATCGGACATGGACTCGATTGATTTTGATTTGAAATATGACGGGTTGTAATGTAAAATGCACTTCAGTTCAAAATTTCCTCCCCTTGCGAGAGGTATTCTTGGACGGAGGGAGTAGAAGATTAGTTATAGGATTTTGTTTTATTTCTGTGCAATTTTCTTTTTATTGGATACTTGTAAAGACATGTTAATATTCTTGCTATAATAAAAATTATGGTTCTATTTCATTTTTTGTTTTTAAATTATTTTTCCTTATAGGTTGTTTTTTTTAAATTTGTATTTTTTTGTTTTTCAAATATACTATTAGTGGCGCATTTCAGCCTTTATTGATGGCGCACCTAGCTTTTTAGCTAGTGGCGCACCTCTAAGGTTACTAGTGGCGCACTTGGCTTTATTACTAATGGCGCACGTAAGGGTTAGTAATGGCGCACTATTAGGTGCGCCATTACTGTCTGGGATAGTAATGGCGCACCAAATGTGCGCCATTACTAAAACTTACTAATGGCGTGCTAGTAATGGCGCACCTAATGTGCGCCATTAGTAGCCAAAATAGGTGCGCCATTAATAACCTGTTTTCCAGTAGTGTCATAACAATGCTTTGGAGATGGAGATCAAAGGCACAAGATGATGATGGCCATATCATGTCACATATTTTGATTGCATGTGATGTTTATCTTTTATGCATCTTATTTTGCTTAGTATGGCTGTAGCATTATAATATGATCCCTCACTAAATTTCAAGGTATAAGTGTTCTCCCTGAGTATGCACCTTTGCTACAGTTCGTCGTGCCGAGACGCCACGTGATGATCGGGTGTGATAAGCTCTATGTTCACATACAACGGGTACAAACCAGTTTTGCACATGCAGAATACTCGGGCTAAACTTGACGAGCCTAGAATATGCAGATAAGGCCTCAGAACACTGAGACCAAAAGGTCGAACGTGAATCATATAGTAGATATGATCAACATAGAGATGTTCACCATTGAAAACTACTCCATCTCACATGATGATCGGACAAGGTTTAGTTGATATGGATCACGTGATCATTTAGATGACTAGAGGGATGTCTATCTAAGTGGGAGTCTTTAGTAATATGATTAATTGAACTTTAATTTATCATGAACTTAGTACTGATAGTTTTTCTTGAATATCTATGTTGTTGTAGATTAATGGCTCGTGCTACCGTTCCCTTGAATTTTAATGCGTTCCTAGAGAAAGCTAAGTTGAAAGATGATGGTAGCAACTACATGGACTGGGTCCATAAATTGAGGACTATCCTCAATTCTGCACATAAGAATTATGTCCTGGAAGCATCGCTAGGTGCAAGACCCGCTACAGGAGCAACTCCGGACGTTATGAACGTCTAGCAGACTAAAGTTGATGACTAGTCGATAGTTCAGTGTGCATGCTTTACGGCTTAGAATCGGGACTTCAAAGACATTTTGAACGTCATGGAGCATATGAGATGTTCCAGGAGTTGAAGTTAATATTTCAAGCAAATGCCCGAGTTGAGAGATATGAAGTCTCCAACAAGTTCTATAGCTGCAAAATGGAGGAGAACAGTTCTGTCAGTGAACACATACTCAGAATGTCTGGGTACCATAACCACTTGACTCAGCTGGGAGTTAATCTACCTGATGATAGTGTCATTGACATAGTTCTTCAATCACTGCCACCAAGCTATGAAGGCTTCGTGATGAACTATAATATGCAAGGGATGGAAAAGACAATTCCCGAGCTCTTCGCGATGCTAAAGGCTGTGGAGGTAGAAATCAAGAATTAGCATCAAGTGTTGATGGTTAACAAGACGACTAGTTTCAAGAAAAAGGGCAAAGGGAAGAAGGGGAACTGCAAGAAGAATAGTGATATGTCCATTTTGCATCATCTTTTCTTACTGTTATTTATAATGTTTTTATCCATAATAATGCTTTTTGGAGTAATTCTAATGCCTTTTCTCTCATAATTTGCAAGGTAGACACCAAGAGGTAGAATTCTGGCAGCTGTAAATCTAGACCTGGAAAAGCTACGTCAGGCCACCTATTCCGCACAACTCCAAATAAGCTGAAACTTCACAGAGATTTTTTATGGATTATTTAAGAATTATTGGAGAAAATAACCACCAGAGGGGTCCCACCAGGTGAGCACAACCCACCTGGGTGCGCCGGGGAGCCCAGGCACGCCCTGGTGGGTTGTGCCCTCCTCGACCGACCTCCGGTGCCCATATTTTGGTATATAATTCATTTTGACCTAGAAAAAATAAGGAGGGGAGTTTTGGGATGAAGCGCCGCAACCTCAAGGCGGAACTTGGGCAGGAGCACTTTTGCCCTCCGGCGGAGCGATTCCGCCGGGGGAACTTCCCTCCCGGAGGGGGAAATCATCGTCATCATCATAACCAACAACTCTCCCATCTTGGGGAGGGCAATGTCCATCAACATCTTCAACAACACCATCTCCTCTCAAACCCTAGTTCATCTCTTTTGTTCAATCTTGTTACCGGAACTATAGATTGGTACGTGTTGGTGACTAGTAGTGTTGATTACATCTTGTAGTTGATTACTATATGGTTTATTTGGTGGAAGGTTATATGTTCAGATCCATTATGCTATTTAATACTCCTCTAATCATGAGCATGTTTATCATTTGTGAGTAGTTAACTTCGTTCTTGATGTCACGGGAGAAATCATGTTGCAAGTAATCATGTGAATTTGATATGTGTTCGGTATTTTGATAGTATGTATGTTGTGATTCCCTTAGTGGTGTCATGTGAACATCGACTACATGACACTTCACCATATTTGGGCCTAAGGGAATGCATTGTGGAGTAGCAATTAGATGATGGGTTGCAAGAGTGACAGAAGCTTAAACCCTAGTTTATGCGCTATTCCATAAGGGACCGATTGGATCCAAAAGTTTAATGCTAAGGTTAGAATTTATTATTAATACTTTTCTTGTAGTTGCGGATGCTTGCGAGAGGGTTAATCATCAGTAGGAGGTTTGTTCAACTAATAACAGCACCTAAGCATCGGTCCACCCACATATCAAATTATCAAAGTAGTGAACACAAATTAAACCAACATGATGAAAGTGACTAGATGAAATTGCCATGTACCCTCAAGAACGCTTTGCTTATCATAAGAGACCGTTTTGGCCTGTCATTTGCCTCGAAAGGATTGGGTTACCTTGCTGCACTTTTGTTACTACCATCGTTACTTGCTCGTTACAAATTATCTTGTTATCAAACTACTCTGCTACTTACAATTTCAGTACTTGCAGACATTACCTTACCGAAAACTAGTTGTCATTTCCTTCTGCTCCTCGTTGGGTTCGACACTCTTACTTATCAAAAAGAGCCACAATTGATCCCCTATAATTGTGGGTCATCAAGGCTATTTTCTGGAGGCTTGCCGGGGGGTGAAGCGCCTTTGGTAAGTGGAATTTGGTAAGGAAACATTTATATAGTGTACTGAAATTTATTGTCACTTATTACTATGGAAAACAATCCTTTGCGGGGTTTCTTCGGGGTATCTTCAGCTTTTCCGGAATCACAATTATCTACCCCTCAACCTACTGCACCTACTAAACATATTGAATATCAAATTCCTTCGGGTATGATAGAACGACTGCTAGCTAATACTTATGCAGGAGATGGAATCGAACATCCTGATATGCACTTGATATATGTAGAACAAATTTGTGGATTGTTTAAGGTTACAGGTTTACCCGGAGATATATTTACGAAGAAGGTGTTCCCTTTATCTTTGAAAGGAAAAGCATTGGCATGGTATAGGCTATGTGATGATATTGGATCTTGGAATTGGAATCGTCTGAAATTGGAGTTCCACCAAAAAATTTATCCTATGCATCTAGTTCATCGTGATCGGAATTATATATATAATTTTTGGCCTCGTGAAGGAGAAAGTATCGCTCTAGCTTGGAGGAGGCTTAAGTCAATGTTATATTCATGCCCCAATCATGAGCTCTCAAGAGAAATTATTATCTAGAATTTTTATGCTCGGCTTTCTCGTAATGATCAAACCATGCTTGATACTTCTTGTGCTGGTTCTTTTATGAAGAAGACTATTGAATTCCGGTGGGATCTTTTGGAAAAAATTAAACGCAACTCTGAAGATTGGGAACTTGACAAAGGTTAAGAGTCAGGTATTAAACTTAAGTATGATTGTGTTAAATCTTTTATGGATAGCGATGCTTTTCAAAAGTTTAGCACTAAATGTGGACTTGACTCTGAGATAGTAGCCTCTTTTTGTGAATCATTTGCTACTCATGTTGATCTCCCTAAAGAGAAGTGGGTTAAATATCATCCACCTATTAAAGAAGAAATAAAAGAACTAGTACCGGTTAAAAAAGAAACTATACTTTATAATGTTGATCCAGTTGTTCCTTCTGCCTATATTGAGAAACCACCTTTCCCTCTTAGGATAAACACTACAAAAAAATACACTTCCGTGATGATACGTGTTTGTCACAGCAGGTCGCTTTTTTTTCATGCATG
The DNA here is from genome assembly GCF_002162155.2 of Triticum dicoccoides. Lineage (NCBI taxonomy): Eukaryota > Viridiplantae > Streptophyta > Magnoliopsida > Poales > Poaceae > Triticum > Triticum dicoccoides. Next base: position 674,750,722 of record NC_041388.1, on the reverse strand, counting down.
TACATCCATGACAAATTTATGACAGAATCAAGATAGTCATACTTGTGTTGTCGTAGAAGTGTTCCATGATATTACCAAAATTATCATCACGAAAGTGTCCACTTCCATGACGATAAATCGCGTCACAGAAGTGCTTTCGTCAAGGGTGACTGACATGTGGCATCCACCGTGACGGAACACCGTTAAGCTATCGGGTCGGGTTTTGGATCCGATAACCCGTTAACAGCCCCAACCAATGGGGATTTTCCATGTGTAAAATCATCATTGGCTAGAGGAAACACTTGTCGGCTCATCATCGGGACAGATGTCATCCACTCACTGGACAGATGGCGCCGATGATACGTCGACATGTGGCACGGCCCAACAAGTTTAAATGGGCTGGCCCAACTAAAGGCCCACAAGATTTTGCGAACCATAATGGGCTGGCCCAGCTAAAGGCCCATGAGATTTTGCGGACCATAATGGGCTGGCCCAGCTAAAGGCCCACAGGATTTCGCGGACCATAATGGGCCGGCCCAGGTACAGGCCCACAAGATTTTTGTGTGCCATAATAGGCCGGCCCAGGTAAAGGCCCACAAAATTCTTGCGGATCATAATGGGCCGGCCCAGCTAAAGGCCCACGAGATTTCACCGACATTAATGGGCCGGCCCAGCTGTAGGCCCACAAGATTTTGAGGACCCTAGTAGGCTGGCCCGTTAACTGGCTGCCATGTTTTGGGCCAAATGTCGGCCCATATTTGATACGGTCTATTAATGGTGTGCCATGCTCCGGGCCTAATAGTGGCCCATATGAGTTCTGGCCCGTTAAAAGCCTACCACGTTCTGGGCCAAATTACGGCCCAGATCAGGTCCGGCCCTTTAAGAGGTTTTGGCCTAATTATGGCCCATATCAGATTCGGCCCATCAACTGGACACTATGCTTTTGGGCCCACTTGCTAAAGGCCCACTTAGTAATTCAGCCTGATATTAGTTTTGTCCTGTTAAGGGCCCGTTTAACATTTCGGCCCTATATTAATTTTAGCCTGTTAAAAGCCCGTTATATAGTTGGGCCTAACTACAGCCCAGTTTGCATCCAGCCTGCTCGCATCCGATATCTGATTGGGCCAAACAAGGACCAAGACAATTTTTTGCCCTGTTAAAAGCCCATGATTTGATTCGCACAATCATGGGCCGGGGTTCATTTCGGGCTTCTGCCGGCCCGTGAGCTGATCGACACGTTTCAGGCCCAACCTACATCGTGATTGCATGACGTCCCGATTGTGTACCGTAATTTTACGGTTTGGCCGGTTTACTGCGAAGACAGGATATATATATACACAGTAAAATAACTGCAGCATCGTGAATAAGAAAAAACCTATACTATACAATAAAGAAATTACGGCATATTACATCCACTGGGCATCAAAGTTCGCCACTATGATAATAAAGCACAAGCAGACAGCAGATTACATACACTGGGCATCAAAGATCGCCACCAGTGCAAATAAACACGCTGACAAAATAATATACAAAACCGACAACACTTCAATAGAGTTCAAGAAAGGTTAGCCCTGCTCGGGAGCTACAGCGCAAGCAGCTGAGCAAGATGATGAGGCTGCGCTTGTTCAACACTTATATCTTCCTGACTCTGAAAGATAAACAAGCAGACAGATGACATGTTTTGCACATAAAAGTATCAGTGCTGACAATTCATCACATTTCTTACTGACGAATAAAGTGACATAGTTTAAATTTGCATTAACACAATATGGTATTTTTCAGGTCAAGACATGGTAGGAAATGACATTGTGAAGGAGTTGGTAGCTTCACGACACCACTGGATTACAGATCAAGAACTCATAAGTATCAATGGTTAGTGTCCTGTCAATTTATACCATTTCATATTGGCAAATAAAGAGACAGTTTAAATAATAGTAGAATGATATGACATTTTTCATAGTTAAGACATTGCAGAATATGACATTGTGCTGTAGTGGGTAGGTTCACCACACCACTAGATTACAGATGAAGAACAGAAGCATACATACAGTGCAAAAGAAGATCACTTGCTCTGTATAGTTTAATTTACATGGTATGAAGAAGGAACTTGGTTGTACAACTGAAAACTTAAATTGAGAAAGGACGAACTTTTGTTTATGAACTACATATAATAAACTTTAAACAATCAATTTGATGCAAACACCAAAAATAAACAGCTGTTGCAGTCATGCCTAACCAAATATATACAACAAAGTTTGAAGGCTTGAGATGGACAAACTTACATTATTGGTGAAGACAGGCTCTATAAAGGCCTTGTCCATGCTGATG
>NC_041388.1:674682834-674748311 GCF_002162155.2 Triticum dicoccoides | reverse complement strand
GAGTAAATATAGATGTGATAATATACGAAAAAATGGAGAATATTTAAGATAAGATGAAGAGTGATGCTACATAACCAAGTAGCTATAAATGTAAGTGCAGCGATACAGGCAAAAGGTACAACCAAGAGCAATGCACAGCTAAACTTCTTCAGTACCAACCTTATGGTAAGAGTAAATATAGATCTGATGTGTAGAAAATGGAGGGCAAAGGAAAATAAGCTGCAGAGTGATGGTACATGAACAACTACCTGTCATTATAAGTACACTGATAAAGGACAACATGTACTTACAAGAACAATGCAGAGCTAAAAAACATTGGCATTGGATATATTCTACACTAATGTAACCATTCATACAGATCAGATAATTTGGAGCGAACAATTGATAAGCAAGCTATCATGCATACTGCTGTCACATAATGAACCAGGTATGTATGCAAGTACGGTGATACAGGACAACATGTACTAACAAGAGCAAAGCAGCGGGCAACATATTTGAGATATCCTGTCGTTCTTGTCAAACCGGAATTCTTCTTCGAGCAGATTTCTTGCAAAAAAGATCCATAAGGCACATGCGGAAAAATAGAAGTTCAAATTGTCATGTGATTTCATAGACAGTACCTCATCCTGGGAACGAGACCAGTGCATAACAAGGTTTTTCCATTCAATGTCTTCTAAATTTAGCACAGGAGACTTCACCAGGAATTCATTTATAGACTTGCCATCAAAGTGTGATTTCCTCAGGTAACACCGATACTGATGCAATGCTTCCTTGAAAAGCACAAGCAAGCTTTGCTCGTCATGACTATCCAGATTGACCCTCGCCTAGTTACAACAATGTAATGTAAATCATTCATGTGTTCAATCAGCAGAAAATAGGAAAATAATAACCATGAATAATAGCACTTACATGTAAGTTGGACAGGAAGATGTGAAAATGGTGTTTGTCTTCACAATAATCTTCCCATGATGGGAATATATGCACGTAGTCCCTAACAACATTGAAAGCATTGTCTTTTAAACTGGGAATAAATGGAATGGGGTTCCAATCTACAGGAATTGGCCGTCTCTGCAGTTGGGATAGGTCTTCGGCCAGTGGACTTGCTGTACTTTTTGCAGGATTGGGATTTTTCTATGGTACAAGTAGTGCTATGGCAAATGAAATCGGTATACCTTTTGCTGGAGTGCAGGTCCTGTGTGGTGGGGCTAGTGGTGTGGCCAGTGAACTATGGGTATAGTCTGCTGGAGTCGGTCCTACGTTTTGTGTCACTGGTTGTATAGACAATATAAGTGGGGTGCTGTCTGATTTCTTCGGCACCACCATGTTTTTCAAGGACTTTGCTGGTGCTCCTTCAGGTTCGGCAATCACCCTCTTCATTTTTTATGTCTGATGCACAAGAACGACATTTGAGTGGAAAAACATGGTATGATGACAGATGGAATATGTATTGATAATGGATGGACATGGCATCTCGACATATATGATGAGTAAACTAAGCAGATGGCGGTGCAACAAAGTAGAAGAAATGCAAGATACCCGCAATCAATAAAACATTACCAAATTAGAACAGGCACCTTGATGGGTGAACAGGATAGGCCATCTGCCTTTGACTCCTCGAGGTTAGAATAGTCATTAGGATGATATTCTGAACAAGAATCAACAGGTGGGGAGCGTATGAGTTTCATTGCATCCAGAAGGGCACTCAATGCCTTGGTGCCAATTTTGTAAGTCATTGCAGTGTTTAGCTTCAAGAGTGGACTGCTGCTAGTGCGACACAAAGCAGCTACACAGATCATAGTGTAGATATAACAGGAAAACCTTAAGCATCAGAGTAAAATCAGCAAAGTGGAACTTGCTGGAATATATGTGCTAGTATTGCTGGTATGGCTAGAAAGGCTTCGGATACCAGCTCTCTTCAAGTGAAGGTGCGGTACTTTTAATACCAATGTAACTCTTAAAGGCGACACAGCTCCCCGCATTTCCTTGCTATTCTTATAGGATTCAAGTGGGCAGGCCACTACAAATCCTATTCCTATGTTTACAAGATCCTACGAATCAAAGAGGCTCAAAGTGTCCATCACAACCGACCATATAGACCTCTACACTGCAAATGTCCCTGCTCATCTTCAGTACAAGGAACATACTGTACTACTATCATACTCCCTCCGTTCCAAAATATAAGTCTTGGTAGAGATTTCCACTATGGATCACATACAGATGCATCCAGGTACATTTTAGAGTGTAGATTCACTCATTTTGCTCCAGATGTAGTCCATGGTGGAATCTATACACAGACTTGTATTTAGGAACGGAGATAGTACATATTAAAGAAGAACGAAAGAGGAACATGGTAAAGAAGAGCAAGTAGATTTTGGTTAATAAAATGTTGGTTGCGCAGTGCCCACACATGATGAGCCAGAGCGCATTAAGAATGCAACTCCTAGCTGTCTCTCGACCATTTCAGGCGGTTGGATGAAGATCCTACGTCTCTGACTCTTTCCATACAGAACACCGCACGGGCCGCCAGCCGGACCACCGGCCCCCACCGCCTGTGTTCCTCCGCCACCCCTACCCCCACCCCCACCCGCGTCGAGTTTTCTTCGTTTGGCAAGGCTCCACAACCACCCGAGCCCCTTCGATCGCACCGGCGAACTCCGGCGAGCTCTGAAAAATCGAGTGACCCAATTTTGAAATTTAGTCTACTGTGATTTAACTAGTGTGGAATATAAAAGGGGAAAACCGTAAGCATTGCGAGTATGGTGTTGAGCGTGCTATGGCGGATCTGAAGGTGCAAATCGGACAAAGGCAACTTCGCAACTAAGACAAGAAATCAGAGTAAAGCAGTGGCGATCTATTTTCTTGCTGCGATAAATAAGTTGAGCAGATACGAAAGAGTACCGCCTCTGGTGCGGCGCCGTGTAGGCATCTGCTGAGAATTTGATGGTGCTGCAGTAGCGATGGCTGTCGGTAGCGTGGAAGCAGATCTAGGAGAGTAGACGGTGGCGGCGGGGCGCGGTGGACAAGACGGTCGTAGGAGCGGCGCCGACAAGGTGGACGACGGCGGGGATGAAGCGAGAGGACGGGATGCAAGGATCTCCGTCCGAAGCCGTGGATGAGAGAGGTCGATCTCTTGTAATGGATGGCGGCGTCAGGGTATCAGCTCTAACATGGTGGAGGAGGACGGTGGTGGATGGGGTGGCGGACGGCGGCGGACGGAGGAGGGTGGGGTGGAGAGGGTGTTTTGGCGCCCACGGAGTACGAATGGGGAAAAGGGAGGTAGAGAGGAAGGGGGAACCATGTATTCAGGGCGCGCTTTGCTCAAATGCGAGGAAATTTACAAACTTAGCCCCCGTTTCAAATTTCTACTACATCACAACAACACTAGTCGGTCGGGGATAGGACGGTAATCTCGCATACACCGAATATTTGCCGACGAGAGTTTGTTTTTGGCGCCCACAGTGTATGAATATGAATCGGGGAGGGAGTCGATTTCGGCCGAGGACACACTGTGTTTTGGCGCCCACCGTGTATGAATCCAGGTGAGAGGCGGTTACGTCATGTTTGGGTGAAATTACAAACCTACCCCTATGGAAACCTATAGAAATCCAGCATATAGGCTTTGCGTGGCAGGGATTGGCAGCAGTGATTTCCATCTCACAGATTTTGGTTCCGGGCGGTTACTGCGACTTTCCCCGCTTCGTTCAAATTTTACAGAGTGCATGTTTACCGTGCCAACTCAATTCGAATCCCGTTTGTATTCTATTTTTTTCGGGCGGGATCCATTTTCAATTGGAATTACATTCTATATACATCATTTTTTATATATACTTTCAAAATCACAACACCATTTATACATAAATATGGTTTACAAATGGCATGATCTCAGATTCATAAGGTTGTATCCATCAGTTTGGATTTTCAAATATTTGAAACCACTTTATGTTGAAATCCAATGTATGCATTCCTCGCTAACTATCTCCAATTAATGTGTGTTTCATGCGGGTTTTTTACTTCTCAAACATGTATAATGTGTTTCACACACGCAACATATAGTGTAATCCCGTTTAGATATTAATTGCATATAAACCATGCATTGTTTGTAATTGAAGAATCTATGGATGACCAATATTGATAAACTATATAACATTACACGTGTGCCCAAATTCAAATGAATATGCATGTTTGATACACCAATTTGCGTTATGATATTATCGATGTCGTGATCTCCAGTTTAAATATTTGAATCCCCTTTAATCCAGATATTCGTCTCATATAGCTATCACTCATGCTTATATAGGACTATCTCTCTGGACCTATGCGCGTTCATCGTCTCTCACGTATCTCTCGTGCTACCTATATGTCGACAATGATCTTTTATCTTCATAACACACTGACGGTACTCTCTCCCTCGACCTTCATCACTCTATCTCTCTCTAAGTATATCTCACTCCCTGCTATGTGTCTCTAACTATGATTCTCCATGCGGAATCTCTTTCTCTCACACAAACACAAAACTTTGTCTCCCGGGGTCTCATTTCTCTCTACTTTTCCCATGTGTGCCACTCGCACACCCCTCATACAGAGATGTCTTTCGCTCCTTAGATATGAGAACCTACGACTCTTCCTCATCAATATCTCTTTCTCACACACAAACACAAACTCTGTCTCCCAGGGTCTCATATTTCTCCATTGTTCTCTTGTATGTCGCTCACACACACCCTCTCTCCCTAGAGATATCTTGCGTTCCCTCGTATGTCTCTCTAGCTATCACTCTCGTTGTGAAATATCTTTCTCTCTCGCAGACACAAAACTCCGTCTCTCTGGATCTCATTTCTCTCTGATATCTGTTTGTATGTGACTCACACGCACCCTCTCTCTATCTCTCTCACACCCACACACATAACCCAGCCTTCTGATCCACTCGACTCCTATCTCTAACGCACACTAGCTAGCATCTTTATCTTTCTATTTATCTGTTTCTCCATCAACCTTCTTTCTCGCCCTTACTCTTGATTCCTATCACGCACACTACATATGTTTCTCTCTACATGCAGTCAAGTGCCCTCTCACACACATATATAACTTCACCCTTTGAACCACCCGACAGTCATCTCCAACACCCAAACTAGAGGATGTCCCTCTAGATAGCATCTCCATCTCTGTATCTATCTGTAGTTTCTCCATCAACATTTCTTTCTCGCACGGAGTTTCCCACACTATATATGTCTCTCCATACATATGCATTTATAGGTTGGTCTCTTTTGAACAATCGTTGCGCCTCACTCCCTCTGCTCGCCATAGATGCATGCTCCAGCCCACGCCACTATCTCTTAAAGACAAAAACACATGCTCAATTGTCGGGACTTCTTCCATGCATTCTCACATGCATGCATATTGTCATACCGATCCGTCTCTCCCATGTCGTTGATCTTATGACTTATGTCTTCTTTCTTTTATCTCGATCATGCGTGCGCGCACACACACACACATACCACGTATACATGTATACCTCTCACACATGCACGTTCAAGGACTCTATGTCTCCATACGTAGTTAATTACCCTCAATCCTAACGCCACATCGAATCGTTCTCCTGTTTTGTGCACATAACTTCCGCCTAGGTGGGTAAAACACACACTCACACTTAACAATCTCCTTCTAGCTAGCTACCCCCGCCTCTCACTCTTCCCCTATATCCCCGAAACCAATAAGACAATCCCTTAGTTTAATTCCCTCCTACATGCACCATCGATATATAGTAGTCTTCCTCAGTGTCTCTCGAACAAACACGTTCTCTCGAAGTCGACTCCTCTCATGCATATAGGTCCTAATGCGTTTTTCGAGGCTAACTTTGACCAAACGTTAGAGTAATAATATATGACATGCAACTTACACAAAGCATACCTTCAATTTTGTATGTCAAAGGAGCTTCCAATAATATAATTTGCATAGTATACATCTCATGTGCTATAAATCTTGTCAATAGTCAAAGCCTGTCTTGAAAAACACATTAGGCCCTATATAGATGAAAGGAGGGAGTAGGTCCCATGCAAAAAGTGAGAATAAAATTCAAACATCTGGGCATCGTGGCTCGGTCGATAACATTGAGAAACTTGGTTTTAAAATCATGAAACTTGGCATGGTGTCATGTCATGGTAGTACCATGCCGTGGTAAAAAAAATTGGCCGAATAGGAACAAATTTTGGTATAAGATTCTTGCAAATCGGAGCTTCTCTCAAGAAGGCTCGTGGTTCTTGGAGGGAACGTGTCACCTTTGTGTGCATAATTCAAATTTGAAATACAAGCACATGTTCTAGTGCACCAAGTTGGTTGAAAAATCACATGTGTGTCCTTGGGTAAAATTCTAGGTTCCATGCAAGAAATGGGACTGAAATTCAAAATTCTGGGCGTCGTGGCTGGGTTGGAAACATTGAGAAACTTAGTTTTTTAATTCCTGTAAATCCAAAACATGCATGAAAATAATGAACTTGGCTTGGTGCCATGACATGGCACCAACATGATGTGGTAAATTTGCAGTCCGATTTGCGAAGGCGCACACATTAACAGTCAACAAAATCATTTTGGAAGAAGTGCTGTCACGTTACAATCGGAAACACAAGTATTATTGAAACCGTGGGCGTTCTACTTACTAGTACCCTTTACGTGCCGCCATGCGTCCCCTTTTTTATTAGCTAGGAGGCGACGTGCACGGTAGCTATTTGAGTACGAGAGGCGTGCGATCAGACCCCTGCGCGTGCTTATCGGGAGGAGAGCCCTTTGACCTCCATCTGTCGTCCACCTCTCTCCCAAGGTCTCCATTAATGGCGCCCGAGCCTCTGTTTAATGGCGTGGCTATGTCTCACTCGACTGAGATTTAAGAGAGAGAAAAGAAAATTTGAAAGCACGGATCTTGTTGTAAGATCCGATGGACCTATATAGCATCTACTGCGACTTATAGCAAGACTGATGAATATATAAGGACGATTAATTTTTTTGATCAAAGAAGGGCTTGCCACTTCCGATTTTCATTATTGAAAACCACCACAATTCACAACAAGTTCAGCACAACTCCAGCCTAACACGAAGGATTAAAAGCTACCAGATTGAAATCGCAACATCCCAAGAGGCCAACAAAGGCCAAACATCTGCGCTAGAAACCAACATTTCACAACCGACGACACAATCCACATCCTAAACCGATTATTACATCAAAAGAAACCAGGAAACTAGTCTCTGCGGCGAGCGGCAATGAGCTCTTTCGTGTCCTCAAGACGCTGCTTGAGAACATCCACAGATTCCTCCACCAGCCTTTGGCGCTTGTTACGGAGCATGTCATTCTCGTCCATAAGTTTCTTCAACAAGGCACTAGTTTCCTCCTACAGGTCTGCACTTCGGACGATCTTCTCCCTCAGCAGGTCACGCTCGGCCCGGAGCCTCTCATTGCCCTCCCTTAGTTGTCGAATGACGCAGGTAGCCTGTTCAAACGAGGCTACCATGTCGTCCTGCAACCTGGCCGAGCGGGAAATCTGATCCGTCTGGCTATGGACGATCGCATGCATCCGCGAGAAATTTTCCCAGGCCGCCGCGGCGCGGCTGGACATCCCTACTGCATTCATGGCGCGACGGGACATCTCTGCTGCTTCCGCGGCGCGGCCGGACCAGTCTTCTGCATCGACGGCGCGGCGGGACCTCCGTGCTGCTTCAGCGGCACAGCGGGACCTCTGTGGTGCTACTTCCGCGTGGCGGGACATGTCGGCTGCTCTCGCAGCGAGGCGGGACATCTCTCGTACTTCCGCTTCCATGCTCGCCTCTCCCTGGTGGCAATCTCCCGACTCAGAACTCACACTGGCCATGGCAGATGATACGTCTCCGTCGTATCTACTTTTCCAAACACTTTTGCCCTTGTTTTGGACTCTAATTTGTATGATTTGAATGGAACTAACCCGGACTAACGCTGTTTTCAGCAGAATTGCCATGGTGTTGTTTTATGTGCAGAAAACAAATATTCTCGGAATGACCTGAAACTCCACGAAACGTCTTAGAAAAAACAATAAAAAAATCCTCGCCAAAGATGAAGACCAGGGGGCCCACACCATTCTCACGAGGGTGGGGGGCGCGCCCCCCCTACCTCGTGGGCCCCCTGGAAACCCTCCGGCGCCAACTCCAACTCTATATATTCGCTTCGGAGAGAAAAAATAGGAGAGAAGAAATCATCATGTTTTACGATACGGAGCCGCCGCCAAGCCCTAAAACCTCTCGGGAGGGCTGATCTGGAGTCCGTTCGGGGCTCCGGAGAGGGGGATTCGTCGCCGTCGTCATCATCAACCATCCTCCATCACCAATTTCATGATGCTCACCGCCGTGCGTGAGTAATTCCATCGTAGGCTTGCTGGACGGTGATGGGTTGGATGAGATTTATCATGTAATCGAGTTAGTTTTGTTAGGGTTTGATCCCTAGTATCCACTATGTTCTAAGATTGATGTTGCTATGACTTTGCTATGCTTAATGCTTGTCACTAGGGCCCGAGTGCCATGATTTCAGATTTGAACCTATTATGTTTTCATTAATATATGTGAGTTCTTGATCCTATCTTGCAAGTCTATAGTCACCTATTATGTGTTATGATCCGGCAACCCCGAAGTGACAATAATCGGGACCACTCCCGATGATGAACGTAGTTTGAGGAGTTCATGTATTCACTATGTGCTAATGCTTTGTTCTGGTTCTCTATTAAAAGGAGGCCTTAATATCCCTAAGTTTCCAATAGGACCCCGCTGCCACGGGAGGGTAGGACAAAAGATGTCATGCAAGTTCTTTTCCATAAGCACGTATGACTATATACGGAATACATGCCTACATTACATTGATGAATTGGAGCTAGTTATGTGTCACCCTATGTTATGACTGATACATGATGAACCGCATCCGGCATAATTATCCATCGCCGATCCGGTGCCTACGAGTTTTCCATATACTGGTTTACGCTTATTTTACTTTCCCGCTGCTACTGTTACAATCACTACAAAATACCAAAAACATTACTTTTACTGTCTTTACTTTTTGTTGCCGTTACCACTACTATCATATTACTTTGCTACTAAACACTTTGATGGAGATACTAAGTTTCCAGGTGTGGTTGAATTGACAACTTAGCTGCTAATACTTGAGAATAATCTTTGGCTCCCCTTGTGTCGAATCAATAAATTTGGGTTGAATACTCTACCCTCGAAAGCTGTTGCGATCCCCTATACTTGTGGGTTATCAAGACTAATTTCTGGCGCCGTTGCCGGGGAGCATAGCTCTATTCTTTGAGTCACTGGGGATTTATATATGCTTATCATTATGAAGAACTTGAGAGATCCAAAAACCAAGATCTATCCCTAAACTACGAGGGGAGGTAAGGAACTTCCATCTAGCTCTGCACTTGATTCACATTCTGTTATGAGTAAGTAAGCGACACCTACACCTGCTTCTGGTATTCATTCTGATATGTCGCATGTTATTGATGATGCCACTTCTGCTATGCATGATACTTATGATGAAACTACTTCTATGCCTGATACTACTTTGCCCCTTGGTGAATTTCTTGATGAACAAATTGCTAGGGCTAGAGAAAAAGAAATTATTGAATCTGAATACGATGATGAAAATATGCCTGTTATCCCTGAGGGCTATCTTTTTGATATGGAATCTTCTGCCGCTATTTTTGCTTGCAGGGATAGATATGAGATTAAGAGGTTATTAATTAAATGGAACAAAGAATCACTTAGAGATAAAATGAGACCTAACCCTTCTTTTTCTACTTCACCTATATGTGTTCCTGATAAGGATTATGAATTCTCTGTTGATCCTGATATAATTACTTTGGTTGAATCTGATCCGTTTTATGGCTACGAATCTGAAACTGTTGTGGCACATCTTAGTAAGTTAAATGATATAGCTGCCCTGTTTACTAATGATGAGAGATCGCGTTACTTTTATATACTCAAAATATTTCCGTTCTCATTAAAGGGTGATGCTAAGATATGGTTTAATTCTCTTGATCCTGGTTGTGTGCGTAGTCCCCAGGATATGATTTATTACTTCTCTGCTAAATATTTCCCTGCTCATAAGAAACAAGCTGCTTTGAGGGAAATATACAACTTTGTGCAAATTAAAGAAGTGAGTCTCCCACAAGCTTGGGGGAGGCTTCTCAAGTTACTTAATGCTTTGCCTGATCATCCTCTTAAGAAACCCGAAATACTTGATATCTTTTATAATGGACTAACCGATGCTTCCAGAGATTACCTGGATAGTTGTGCTGGTTCTCTTTTTAGGGAAAGAACACCGGATGAAGCTAAAATTCTATTGAACAATATGTTGACAAATGAAAATAATTGGGCACCTCCTGAGCTAGCTCCTGCTCCAATTACTGAGCCTATCCCCAAACCAACTCCGAAGAATAGAGGTGTTCTATTTCTCAGTCCCGAAGATATGCAAGAGGCAAAGAAATCTATGAAAGAGAAAGGCATTAAAGCTGAAGACGTTAAGAATTTACCTCCTATTGAATAAATACATGGTCTTAATATACCGCCTGTTTAAGAAACTTATGATCTCAATTCTTTATTTATTGAAGAACCTCCTGACCCCGATATCCCAACACAGGTAGTAAAGGTAAATTCTCTCTATAGATATGATAAAGCTGAAGTCCCTCCTACTAAAATTGCTAGTCAGTGCTTGGATGAGTTTGATAACTTTATGTATAAGCAAGACGACTTCAATGCTTATTTTGGTAGACAATTAAAAGAAAATGCTTATATGATTAGACGCTTGGGTGATTACATGGCTGATATTAAAGACAAACTTAAACTTGTTAGCAAACATGCTTCTATGGTTACCACTCAAGTAGAACAAGTGCTTAAAGCTCAAAAAGAAGTGCTTGATGAAATGAATAGTAAGAAACATGATTATGCTGTTAGAGTGGCTACTAGAACTGGTAGAATGACTCAGGAACCTTTGTATCCTGAAGGCCACCCTAAGAGAATCGAGCAAGATTCTCAGAGAAATTATATTGATGTTCCTAGTTCTTCTAAAAGGAAGAAAAAGAAAAATGATAGAAGTGTGCAAACTTCTAGTGAACCTATTGCTGAACCACCTGGTAATCCAAATGATATATCTATGTCTGATGCTGAAACACAATCTGGTAATGAACATGAACCAAGTGAAAATGCTAATAATGATGTTCATGATGATGCTCAACCTAGTAAGGACAATGATGTAGAAATTGAACCTGCTGTTGATCTTGATAACCCACAATCAAAGAATCAACGTTATGATAAAAGAGACTTTGTTGCTAGGAAACATGGTAAAGAAACAGAGCCTTGGGTTCAAAAACCCATGCCTTTTCCTCCAAAACCATCCAAGAAAAAGGATGATGAGGATTTTGAGCGCTTTGCGAAATGATTAGGCCTATCTTTTTGCGTATGCGATTAACTGATGTGCTCAAAACAAATCCTTATGCTAAATATACGAAGGATATCATTACTAATAAAAGAAAGATACCAAAAGCTAAGATTTCCACCATGCATGCTAATTATACTTTTAAGGGTGGAATACCAAAGAAACTTGGAGATCCCGGAGTACCTACTATACCTTGCTCCATTAAAAGAAATTATATTAAAACTGCTTTATGTGATCTTGGAGCCGGTGTTAGTGTTATGCCTCTCTCTTTATATCGTAGACTTGACTTGAATAAGCTAACACCTACCGAAATATCTTTGCAAAAGGCTGATAAATCAACCGCTATACCTGTCGGTATTTGTGAGGATGTGCCTGTTGTGGTTGCAAACGTTACTATTTTAATGAACTTTGTTATTCTTGATATTCCCGAGGATGATAGTATGTCTATTATTCTTGGAAGACCTTTTCTTAATACTGCAGGGGCTGTTATTGATTGCAACAAAGGCAATGTCACTTTTCAGGTTAATGGTAATGAGCATACAGTACACTTTCCGAGGAAACAACCTCAAGTTCATAGTATCAATTTCATTGGAAAAATTCCATCGATTATATTTGGAGGTTTTGAATTTCCTCTTCCTACTGTCAAGAAGAAATATGATATACTTATTATAGGGGATGTGCATATCCCCGTTGAGGTAACTTAGTGTTATTTGAAATTTCTCCGGTTCCATGATTATCGGAATGAGTTTGTTAACAAGACTTGATCAACCTTCTTAGTGGATTCTTTTTGATGAGCATGAGATGGATGAAACTAGAAGCACAAACTTATGTACCCTCTCTATACTTTCTGTTAATGAGTAGAAAAAAAGTGAAAATAGTATTTTTCTGTCTGTTTCCTGGCTTATCCATGCAATATAAAAATATCCCGAAAATAAAAGTCCTCAGAATGACATGCCAATTTAATATGATTTTTCGGGAATATTTGAGGATTTACTGTGCAAAAATTACCGCGGGAGGAGCTTCCACCTGGCCACGAGGGTGGTGGGCGCCCCCCCTCTAGGGCGCGCCCCCTGCCTCGTGGGCCCACAGTGGCCCTCCTCCACTTATCCCAGCACCCATCTTCTTCCCCTGTCTCTCACAAACCCGAAAAACCAACTCAGGCATGAGTTCCAGCCACTTTTGCTGTGATTTTCGATCTCCTTGCTCAAAGCACCTCTCGCAAAACTGCTTGGGGAGATTGTTCCTTGGTATGTGACTCCTCCATTGGTCCAATTAGTTTTTGTTCTAGTGCTTTATTCATTGCAAATTTATGCTGCATAGGTGACCATGTTCTTGAGCTTGCATGTCAAATTTATATGGTTCTAAGTAGTTCTAATGCTTGATATAGGCTCTAGGCACTTGAAGGAGTAGTTGCTATCAGTTTTATTGAAGTTGGTTCACTTTTGTTTGAAGTTACTAAAAATTTCAGAATTTTTCAGAATATAATGAGGAGATTCTTAAGGGGCTCATCGAGCCAAAGCTCGAAGAAAAAGGCACCGAAGCCTAAGTATAATTTGCCACGCACCGCGGAGGTTCGGGCATGTGAATGGCCTTCCGAAGATTTCTTGAGAGCAGCCGGGATTTATGAAGATTTTCATGAATTGGCTCACAATGCAGGCCTCACAGCTTTCCTCCACGACCAATGCGATCAGTATCTCTTACTCACAAATACCTTTGTGCAAAACTTTCATTTTCATTCTAGGAACTCACCACCCACGGTGGAGTTTCATTTATATGATGAGCATAAGGAGATGTCACTTTATGATTTCTGTCGGATTTGTTTAGTCCCTTTTGAGGGCAAGACAGAAGAACCACATCATGATGATGTGGAGGGATTTATTAATAATATCATTGTAGGAGAAACCAGGAAGGTTTCCGATGCACGAATCACTAGCATACATTTTCCTGTTTTACGTTACTTTGCATTATTTGCTAGTCGTTGTTTAATTGGACGTGAAAACTGTGGAAACCTTAGTATCCCTGACATAATTATTCTACTCCAAGGTTTATACAGTGATAACACTTTTAGTATGGGCGGTATTATTGCTAGACGGTTAAATATGAACCGTACTAAGGGCCCCATCTTTGGAGGCATCTATGCTACACGCCTAGCCCCACATTTTAACGTACCTATTAGGCATGCTAAGAAGGAAGAAAAGGTGCTGACCCGTGTTTATGTAGATCATAAAAGCATGGTGGCACATGATTTTATTGTTAAGAATAGGGCAGGAGAGCTTAAATATCAATTGTTCTTTAATAAACATCATCCTGAGACTATTACCTTGCCTGCTCCTTCTTTGTTTGATTTAACTATAGGCACGTACCTTGTTCCATTGATGGCTATTCACGCCTACCGGAACCCTGCACTAGTCGAGGAGCCAGAACTGGAACCACAATTTGATCCTTCACGACAGTCTAACTATCAGTGGGATCCGGAGATGATTGCCAGCCAGTGGCAATCGGAACCTTCTTCTTCCTCATCGCAGTACGACCCCAATTATTATTATGGATATCAGCCAGGCCAACCGTGGCCATAGACCAACTTAGGCCACAAGCCTAAGCTTGGGGGAGTACATATTTCTCACTGACATTACATTTATGTTCACACACACTCATTGCTAGATATCGGTGCTCATACTTTTTCATTGTATTATCCATGCTAGTTTATTTCCTTTTATGTTTTCTTCTTGTATGTTTGTTAAACCTTAAGAAAAAACCAAAAAATTAGTAGTAGTTTATTTTCCATGCATGTAGTAGTAATTAAAAAGAAAACCCAAAAATATTTCCCGTTCTTCTTTTGCTTGTTGGGAGCTTTCCCGTGTAAATAGTTTTATTCCTTCTCTTTTCTTTGGGGGTCAGTAGGAGAAGACCATAATTAAATTGTTGAAGTGGCTCCTATATGCATTATTGTTGATTTAACCCAGAGCCCACATTGCCTTGTCTTCTTCTGTTTATTGAATGCTCGCAGATTCCAGCTTAGTCCAATGCACGTACACTCTTATTATTCACACCATTCGGCCATGCAAGTGAAAGGCAATTATGATGATATATTGATGGACTGACTGAGATGAGAAAAGCTGGTGTGAACTCGACCTCTTTTGTTTTTGTAAATATGATGAGTCTCTCGTTCTTGATTCAGCTTATTATGAATAAACATGTTTGCAATGACAATTAGAGATCGTAGTTGCTTGTGCCATGCTTGATTAGCTATGAGTTATAATGATTTACCTTGTGTGCCAACATGCTATTGAGATGGTTATGATGTGGTATGATGGGGTGGTATCCTCCTTTGAATGATTTAAGTGACTTGACTTGTCACATGTTCACGCATGTAGTTGAAACAAATCAACATAGCCTTCACGATATTTATGTTCATGGTGGATTATATCCTACTCATGCTTGCATCCAATGTTTATTAATTTTAATGCATGTACATGGCTGTTGTCGCTCTCTAGTTGGTCGCTTCCCAGTCTTTTGCTAGCCTTCACCTGTACTAAGCGGGAATACTGCTTGTGCATCCAATCCTTTAAACCCCAAAGTTATTCCAGATGAGTCCACTATACCTTCCTAAATGTGGTATCTACCTGCCGTTCCAAGTAAATTTGTATGTGCCAAACTCTAAACCTTCAAATAAAAATTTTGTTTTGTATGCTCGAATAGCTCATGTATCAACCAAGGATGTCCTTATCTTCCGTGTTAGGCGGGTTATTCTCAAGAGGAGTGGACTCCGCTCCTCACTCACGAGAAAATGGCTGGTCACCGGGATGCCCAGTCCCATGCTTTATGCAAACTAAAACAAAATTAATTGCAAACAAAACTCCCCCTGGGACCTGATGTATGTTGGAGGCACTCGTTGTTTCGAGCAAGCCATGGATTGATATTTGTTGGTGGAGGGGGAGTATAAACTTTACCATTCTGTTTGGAAACCGCCCATAATGTGTTTAGCATGGAAGATATCGCCATCTCTTAGTTGTTATGTTGACAATGAAAGTATACCGCTCAAAATAGAATTTATCTCTATTGCAAAACCGAGCTGTGGCACCTCTACAAATCCCTGCTTCCCTCTGCGAAGGGCCTACCATTTACTTTTATGTTGAGTCATCACCCTCTTATTAAAAAGCACTAGCTGGAGAGCACAGCTGTCATTTGCATTCATCACTATTAATTTATGTTGGGTGTGACTATGATTGGATCTCTTTTACCATGAATTACAATGTCTAATCAGTCCTTGATCTTTAAAGGTGCTCTGCATTTATGTTTTGCGGTCTCAGAAAGGGCTAGCGAGATACCATCTTGTTATATCATATTATGATTGTTTTGAGAAAGTGTTGTCATCTGAGATTTATTATTATGACTTGCTAGTTGATTATGCTATTGATATGAGTAATTATGAGACCTGAGAATTATTGCAAATGTGGTTAGTTATGATCTATGCTGAAAACTTGAATGCTGGCTTGACATAGTTACAACAACAAGAGCAACTAGAGTTTTTAAAAGTTTTTTTTCTTTCTTTCAGTTTGCCAACTGAATTGCTTGAGGATAAGCAAGGGTTTAATCTTGGGGGAGTTGATACGTCTCCGTCGTATCTACTTTTCCAAACACTTTTGCCCTTGTTTTGGACTCTAACTTGTATGATTTGAATGGAACTAACCCGGACTGATGTTGTTTTCAGCAGAATTGCCATGGTGTTTTTTTATGTGCAGAAAACAAATATTCTCGGAATGACCTGAAACTCCATAGAATGTCTTAGAAAAAATAATAAAAAATCCTCGCCAAAGATGAAGACCAGGGGGCCCACACCCTTTTCACGAGGGTGGGGGGCGCCCCCCCTAGGGCGCGCCCCCCTACCTCGTGGGCCCCCTAGAAACCCTCCGACGCCAACTCCAACTCTATATATTCGCTTTCGGAGAGAAAAAAATAGGAGAGAAGAAATCATCGCGTTTTACGATACGGAGCCGCTGCCAAGCCCTAAAACCTCTCGGGAGGGCTGATCTGGAGTCCGTTCGGGGCTCCGGAGAGGGGGATTCATCGCCGTCATCATCATCAACCATCCTCCATCACCAATTTCATGATGCTCACCGCCGTGCGTGAGTAATTCCATCGTAGGCTTGCTGGACGGTGATGGGTTGGATGAGATTTATCATGTAATCAAGTTAGTTTTGTTAGGGTTTGATCCCTAGTATCCACTATGTTCTGAGATTGATGTTGCTATGACTTTGCTATGCTTAATGCTTGTTACTAGGGCCCGAGTGCCATGATTTTAGATTTGAACCTATTATGTTTTCATGAATATATGTGAGTTCTTGATCCTATTTTGCAAGTCTATAGTCACCTACTATGTGTTATGATCCGGCAACCCCGAGGTGATAATAATCGGGACCACTCCCGGTGATGACCGTAGTTTGAGGAGTTCATGTATTCACTATGTGCTAATGCTTTGTTTCGGTTCTCTATTAAAAGGAGGCCTTAATATCCCTAAGTTTCCAATAGGACCCCGCTGCCACGGGAGGGTAGGACAAAAGATGTCATGCAAGTTCTTTTCCATAAGCACGTATGACTATATACAGAATACATGCCTACATTACATTGATGAATTGGAGCTAGTTCTGTGTCACCCTATGTTATGACTGATACACGATGAACTGCATCCGGCATAATTATCCATCGCTGATCCGGTGCCTACGAGTTTTCCATATACTGGTTTACGCTTATTTTACTTTCCCGTTGCTACTGTTACAATCACTACAAAATACCAAAAACATTACTTTTACTGTCTTTACTTTTTGTTGCTGTTACCACTACTATCATATTACTTTGCTACTAAACACTTTGCTGCAGATACTAAGTTTCTAGGTGTGGTTGAATTGACAACTCAGCTGCTAATACTTGAGAATATTCTTTGGCTCCCCTTGTGTCGAATCAATAAATTTGGGTTGAATACTCTACCCTCGAAAGCTGTTGCGATCCCCTATACTTGTGGGTTATCAGTAGATGCAAGGGAAGGATTCTGAATGACTTGTTTGTTTTTGTGGATGAGGAGTTGAGGAGGAATGTGCAGTCATTTTGGCATACTAGTATTTATAACTGAGTACTAATACGCTCCTAAGTGGGAAACCGTTTAGGTTGTGATCGGTGTGAACAGGTTTGCAATTCAATATAGCGTGGAGTAATTTGGAATGTGACGAGACGCAAGCTCAAAATTTATTAAAGGTTCTAGTTTCGAAGTGCGATACTATTCCCGAATGGAGTACTTCTTTTTTTACTCCCTCCTTTCCGGTTTTATAGGGCTTATCTCAAAATTTTAGTTTTTCCATTTTATAAGGCTCAATTTGGTTGTCCCCAACACATGTTCAGATTCCAAGGTGCATTAAATCATTGCATGCAAGTATTAAGAGAAAATTGACCAATGCATGTACTTTATGCATGCATGCATTGCAATTAATGCATTAAACCTATCTCTCGGGACTTCTCGCACGCACCATCGTGCCACCCACAAAAACTTGTACTCTGAGTTTAGTAGTACGTTATACAGGAAGAGAAGAGGTGCACGCACACACTCGTCCTCTCACACATGCGTCTATTTTTTCTCGAAAAGGAGGATGATGACCCCCGGCCTCTGCATATGGGAGTCACACATGCAAATTATTGAAATATATCGAGTGCAGTGCTTTGATGTGTCGCGTCAACTCGTACATCAATGAGAAGTTTGATTATCATCTCCCTCACGGACTTAACTGCACATGCCTTTGGCTGTATGACAGGTTGGCCACACACCTGTAGGGCCCACCTATCATACACGCAAAGGCAGGAGCGTCCCTCCCTCGCCCATGAGCGTGGTGGCTGGCAAGACTAGGAGAAGCTTTCGCTACACGCTCTCCCTCCCGCACGCGGTGGACATGCAGCAGGTCAATTGGTGTCAGATGGCCAGAAGCGTATTGTAGTACTCCACCATTAAAGTATCTAGAACTAAAATACGTCTACATACATCTCCTTTTATCCATTTTGATGACAAGTAGTACTTCTTACCCAAAGGAACTTTTTATCCAACGGACACAAAATATCCATTCGACTGTTGGAAATTACCGATCTGATGTCGAAGTAATTGCTGCATCGCCACCAAACCCACCATTTCTTAAGCTAAAGTAGACCAAGGTAATCCCTATATTAGCATATTACTAAGATAAACAGAAGGCAATGTAGAAACATTTAGGACGTGAGCTTGTCAATCAGAACATGGAGGGACACAAGCTTAGCCCCGGCCAGTAGCTTGGGCGGAACTGTCAAGAAGGTCAGCTCCTGCACGTCGACGTCGCCGGGATCCTTGCTGCTTGTCACCTCCATTTCCACCTTGACGGTGTTGGTCGTGCCTTTGGGCTCCCCCGGCGGGCCGTTCGCCCACAGCTTGGCCATGTAGTGCAGTAGTGGGGACACCCCTGCTCTGATGCATATGGGACTAAATGAAGAAGACTCTCAAGGAGAGTCTTTTTGGGACTTTTCCAACAATGCCCCTTCATGCACCCATTGGCCCGCCACCCCATGGTGTTGTTTGATTGTTATTTTCTATATACTAGGGGCAACATGGTCATTTAATAACCTCTAAGAAGGGATTAGGGACTTTTTAGTCTTTGGAAACAAATAGGGAAGGACTTTTTAGGGACTAGGAACTTTTTAGTTGGGACTAGAAAAAGTCCTAGGACTAGAGAACCAAACACCACCTTAGAGAGCTCCATCGTCGGGTCCTATTCGGTCTGCATGATCTCGCCCTCATCGTGCACAACCATCTCTCAACTTGGGTCGGGGTATTACAAAGCTTTACCATCACATATTTATACTACTTCAAGGTGCATTAAATCAACACATGCAAGTATCAAAAGGAGAGTCATGACATGCATGCATGCGTTGTAATTAATGCATCGGTAAATGCAAATTATTGAAATATATCGAGTGTAGTGCTTTGATTTCTTGCGTCAACTCGTACATCAACGAGAAGTTTGATTATCCTGTCCCTCACGGACTTAAGTGCACCTGCCTTTGGCTGTATGATAGGTTGGCCACACACCTGTCGGGCCCACCTGTCATACACGCAAAGGCAGGAGCATCCCTCCCTTGCCCATGAGCGTGGTGGCTAGCAAGACTAGGAGAAGCTTTCGCTACACGCTCTCCCTCCCGCACGCGATGGACATGCAGCAGTTCAATCGATGTCAGATGGCTAGAAGCATACTGTAGTACTCCTCCAGTGCAGTAGTACTCCATCATTGTTCGACTTCTCGAAGAGGCGAAGAACCAAGCGCAGCCCGTACGCTCGTCTGGAAGTTTCATGTGTAGAGTAGTCTAGGGTAGCGTGTACCGTGCCTGTAAGCTTAAAATCATTGGGGTCGACTCCATGCTATGTGGCCATCTCGAAGTTTAAAAAACAATAGTCTTCTGGACCTACCTGATACCCTGGTGATTGTAGTTTGCACACTCATCTGGTCAAGACAGGAATATATATTTTAATTTGTTTTTTTTCGAAAAGGGGGGACTCCCCGGCCTCTGCATCAGAACGATGCATACGACCACATATATTTTCATTTGTGGTGGGTAAATGTTAGAGGTTGTAGCAAATATATTGTACACTGCGGGTCTTTCAGCCAAGTTTAGAGGCAAGCATGTGGGGCCAGTACTATGATGTGTCGCGTCAACTCGTACAACGAGGAGAAGGTTGATTTTACTACATGCCTTCTCCCTCACCCATGCGCGCGGTTGCTCGCAAACAAGGACATGCTTTTGCTTAGTAGTACTTCTACAACAAGCTATCCGTCCCGCTCGCGGTGGACAGACATGCAGCAGTGGATTCGACACTGTAGAAGCAGTAGTAGTAACATCATTGTTCGTCTTCTCGAAGAGGCGAAGAGCCAAGCGCAAACCGAACGTTGCAGTTGCGAACATTGGAGCACGCATATAGCCAGGCTCTTGCATGAGACAAAATTGCTATGTGAGCCCACTATTGTACTAGTACGTACAACTACTTGCTAGTATAGCCCCACCACTCCAATCCATCTACTCCCAAATCTCTGCGCAACACTGCTCACTCCAATCCAAGACCAAGTGACCAGAAGCCACAAGCACCTATGGAGGCGATGGACGCGAGCGGCCGTCGGCTGTGCTAAATCATCAAAGGCGCCGGCCTGCGGCCCTGCACCGCACAGCGTTTCCAGACGGTGCCGGCGACCGCAGGCATCGTTCAAACGGTCATCGCCGCCGAGGGAGGAAACCCACAGCTGCCGGAGGGGCCCGATCCTCTGCCCCGTGCCGTTCTCTCCGACACAGCGCCAGCTCGGGAGGTCCTCCGACCCTTCTTCCTCCCTGTCGTATTGTCCGCAGATCCGACATGCCGCCGCCGACATCCCGGCGACCCTCAGGTATAAGTTCTTCGAAAGCGGCCTTGCTCTACTACCCCAGCTCCCCACGTGTCTGCATGTGCATCTTTTTCTACTCTCACCAGCTCTTCCAAAGCCACCTAAATTTTTAGTATTATTAGAGGTAAAGCTACTTCATGCATTCGTATCCAGGGCTTTGTTCAAACAACGAAGAAAGGGGGGGGGAGTTGTAGCATGAATCTAGGACTTGATTCAAAGAGGAAATAATATGGTGAAAGTAGTAGAGACCGGATAACCAACCAGTCTCTTGGTTGAAAAGGGAAATAATGGGAAAACGCAATACAAACTGGATAAGGAACAAATCTATTATTGGTTGAAAAAAGGATAGAAAGTGGCGGCTGGTGGACAAGTCAATAGAGTATGTCCAGGATTAGATTTGCTGCCATCACATAGTAAAAGGTCTCCAGGATTAGATTTGCTGCCCTCACATAGTAAAATCTCTCAGGATTAGATTTGCTGCCCTCACATAGTAAAAGGTCTCAGGATTAGATTTGCTGCCCTCACATAGTAAAAGGTCTCCAGGATTAGATTTGCTGCCCTCACATAGTAAAAGGTCTCCAGGATTAGATTTGCTGCCCTCACATAGTAAAAGTTCTCCAGGATTAGATTTGCTGCCCTCACATAGTACAAGGTCTCCAGGATTAGGTTTGCTGCCCTCACATAGCATGAACAAACTCAGCATCACCACTTTATGCCTCCTTGTAGGTACATTGTGCTGATGCGTCCACTATCGCATGTCCTTATACCAACCTTTTGCTGTTGTTAATGTAAGAGTGCATGTAAAATGAAGCGATCACACTGTTACCTTAGGGTCATGTCTAACCAGTGTTATTATTAATCTAATGCCTCCAATGATAAGATGCAATTAAACTGTGTTACAAATGGCACTCCTGCTGTTTTCCCCAGTACGATAAGTAAGTTGCTCCTTTACGCTGCTGAGTGTCCTAGTGTCCCCATGGTCCCATGCCCTTAAACCAACTCTTTAGCTGCTGTTGATTTACTGTGTTTGGTAAACAAGCAATGCCACCATTAAAGGAATCCCATATTTGAGGAATCTCATTGTTGATCGTAATGCTTCTGGTAACATGAAGCATTGCTGACGTTTTAAAATTTCTACTGTCCTTGCGTGATTGCCATGAACATAATTAAGATGCTTCTTTTCATTTTGTATATGTTTCATATATTCTTATTGACCAGCAACTGTTTACTTTCTATCTTTTTGTGCAGATAGGGATATCCATTTCACCTTGTTGCTATTGTGACCTTTTGGTGAACTGCACAAAACACTTTTTTTAGAATGAGTGTCTTGTGCAGTTCACCTAAAATGTCACGTGGGCAACATCTCTCAATTTTGGTGGAACTGCACAAAATGGTGATTGGAGTTTCCAAAATCTCCGTCAAGTTCTGCTGGTAATCTCGTGCAACATTTTATTAGCCTTTGCAAGATGGAGCCGTCACTGTCACCACAATGGCACTTTATTTTAGTGGAACTGCACAAAAGGATAAGAAAATTATAGTTGCACCTTACATGAGCCGGACAACCAACCTTAATGTTCCTCAATTTTAGTGCAACTACTAAAGAAGAACCTGCTAGCTCACAAGAGCAAGTACTTCTTGCTAGCTGAATGATGCAATCTTTGCTTCATTTCAGGTGAACTGCAAAAAAAGGCGCATGAATTGAATCATGGAACTCCAGGCAGACCTCATCCAAGTAGAGCTGGAGGTTGAGTTCAAGGAGGCCGCTATTAAAGCGAAATCATGCTCTCCTGTCTCCTTGTTTGAGCTGTGCAAACATGTTGTGCAAACAGGAATACTCAACTACAGATGTTGTGACAGTCGAGAGCATTCGCCAAGTTCTTTGATTGTATGACATGGCTAGCCAAGATGGATTTAATCCCGATATTCACTTTATCAAAAGGCTCTAATGGGTTGGTTCTGAATCTTGCAAGCTGGGAATCAGTGAGATGTGTAGGCATCTTTGTTGTACTTATTATTTGGATCTTATTTGTTGGTTCTGAATCTTGCAAGCTAGGAATCAATGAGATGTGTAGGCATCTTTGTTGTACTTATTATTTGGATCTTATTTGTTGGTTCTGAATCTTGCAAGCTGGTAAACACGGCATGATGATGCAGAGGACAACAACCATAACAAACAGTTCAAACTCGATAGTATTATCTTTTGTGAAAGTGCGACAAATGTGATGATCGTGTGCGTCCTGAGAATAATAATTCTAATTGTTGTGCATGTTGATCCTGTGGCACTGATAGTACGAGCGAATGCATTGCTTGTTTTAAGTACAAATTTCTATTAAAGCTAATTAAATTTAAGTAAAGTGATCACTAACTCCTGTTATTACAATACCAATACAGACCCGCTCGTGAACTGACGTGTGGCCGAGGGTGCATCTTCTGCCGGGCGTGCAGCGGATGAGGGAGGGGTAGTAACTGTTGTCGCCTGTACACACTCAGCTTACTATTGAATCCAGTTCCCCAGGAGCTGAAAAACGAACTGCTGCCGCCGCCTACACACTCGTTCACTCGAAGAGACTCCAATGGCGATCCGAGGGGTGAGCCTGCTGGATATGGACTTCAGCAAGGAGTTACCCTTTGAGTTCGCCGTTCAGTCCTATGGCTGCACCAAGTTGAATGTGATGTACACCAACGATACGGACTTGGTGAAGCTCTGCCTCGCCTCAGTCCTATGGCTGCACCAGGTTCTGGAGCATTCGCCCGTTTCATCGACAGCGCCGACTACACCTTCACTATAGTGGAGAGAAGGAAGAATGCGATGATTCGGCTATCTGGTGCAATAAGCTTGTTAACATCCAGAAGCAATACAAGATCATCAGCAACGGGCAGGAGACGGACTCCGTGGTTGACTTCGCTGAGACCATCATCGACCCCTGATACGCCAACATGAAAGAAGACGACCTAAACATGTGGGAGGTACCTCTGAATCTAGCCTACATAACCTACGCGGCCAAGAGCGCATACGCATGCTACGACATGTACACGCACATCTTGGACATGAGGGTGTGTCTGCTTCCCGTAACCGATGAGTACACGGACAGGCGCAGCATCATGATCAAGCATGCCAGGAAGGTCTAGATGTTGTACTTTATCTGTTTATAAGCACCTTTATCATGTGAGTGTTTCATGCATTAGCCTATGTGTCGTAATTAATTATCTGTTTTGTTAGAAATATTTCTTTTAAGAACCCATTAACCTGATTGCTTTTTTAGTGGCAATTTGCTTATGTATGTAAACTAGTTCACTTGTCCATAAAAAAAACTAGTTCACTCGGCTGCCATGCTTTGAATCTCCTTCCTCCCAACATATTCCCCCTCCTCAGGTGGACCCAGCAGGTCTATGAATTTTCTCCCACTTTCTTTTTCGATGTAAACTGAGTTTTCTCCCAGTACTTCCCCTAGAACCAACTCAACTGTCCCACGTCTAGCCTAAAAAATAATAATACCCCAAGTACTATTAACTCATCAAATTAAAATGATATTTTATTTTTTAAGTTGAAAGTTCTTACAAAATAGTAATAATAATTGTTTATACATAACTTGGCAAGTTAACTCCTAGTGATTGCGTACATAAGCTTGCAAAGATTTAACTCACGTGCAATCATGTGTTTATGTTTTTATAACATTTCTCCGTCTAGCCCAACATGATATTTTCACCCAGCCCAGCAAGTCCGCGGCTCTCGAGAAAAATGCAAATGAGATTTAAATGGGCTGCATAGATGCTACATCATTGTTTCACCCAGCCCACCAAATGGACTAAAAAAACAAATGGACTGACAGCTGGGTCCACGGCCACAGCCCAGTTTTTTTTGTGATTTGCCAAGTAAGTCGCTTTGTCAGGCCTGTTGGGCTGCAAATCTTTCAAGACGAGGAGAGCTTTCATTCGGCTCGCCGAGAAAATGGCCCATCACTAAGGAGAAATGGGCTGTACATTTTTAAAACACATCAAACCGGCAATTAGTTTCAAAAATCTTTTTTTTTCATTTCAAGATTTTAAATTACATTAATTTTTATGCGTGGAGAATTTGTTAGATTTTATATTGATATACATTTATTTTTAAAATCAGTTTGAATGTGAGTCGAAATTTTGGGATTAAAACAGTTCGGACCGCACCGAAATATGCAAAATTTTGTATAATTTTTTAACTGTGTCCACAATATGGGCTTAATGCTAACAAAAAGAATATGAGCTCCAAAAAAACCTTAAGAATTAGCAAATGAGTTGTATGCTATTTTCCACAGATTTGAGGCTTTCCTAAAAAAAAGGTTGACGCACAAGCAGTGACTGTTGGATGGCCATCCAACGGCCGTCGTGCTTCTTCAATCTCCGCTCTTCTTGCTCCAGCCGCTCAAACAGGCGCCAACGGGACTGCCTGCTCCCTCCTCCCCGCGGCCGGCTCTGCTGCCGCGCAGGCCTCACCGCCCCACCGTACTCCCATCGCTGGCCTAGCCATCCCTCTACTCACCTACACCTGCTGTTATTCTCCGGCGACGGTAGACGAACCAGTAAACCCTCATACAGTCGTACTCCCCTCCGCGTGGGAAACAACTGCCGAGTCTTCCCTGCCTCTGTGTCGTTCCCTTCCTAGGCCTCGCCGTCGTCCACCACCCTGGTGCTCTCGGCGCGGCCTGGTCAATGTGGTCAACGACCGATATGCATCTGAAGTGGACTTTACATGGAGAGACCGACAACTGGGTCCATGGCCGCACGCAAGGGAATGCCTCCTTATTACGCGCAAAATAATGATTTCTCCACCTAACATCAGGGACCCACCAAAAGGGCCTCTGTATTTTGCGAAAAAAACGTTACCACCGCTGACTGCTCGGACCCACCAGCTATATCTTCGCACGCAAGGAAGTGCCTCCTTATTACGCACAAAAAAAATGAATACTCCCCCTGTTAGCTGGGACCCAGTATAGTGGCAGTCTGACTTGTGGGCCTACTAACTTGACGGGGACGGAGGGCTTTGTCAACTTAGTCAATATGCATGATTCTAGCTCCAATGACCGTACGATGTCCATCCAACGGCCGTAGTGCTTCTTCAACCTCTAGTCTTCTTGCTCCAGCCGCCCAAACCAGCGCCGGTCGTGCCTCGTGCTCCTGCCTCCCGTGGCCGGCTGCGATGCGGCGGAGGCCTCACCGCCCCCTATACTCCCACCGCTGGCCAGGCCATCCGTCTACTCACCCACACCCCCTGTTATTCTGCGGCGACGGCAACCTCACACCGCAGCAGACCAGTGAACCCTCGTACTCCTCTACGCATGGGCATCCACTGCCGCGTCTTCCTCGGCTCCGCGTCGTCCCGTTCCTAGGCCTCGCCGTCATCCACCGCCCTGGTGCTCTCGGCGTGGTGTGGCCAACGTGGTCAAGGAACGACTTCCATCGGACGTGGACTGTACGTGGAGAGGCTGATAGCTGGGTCCACGGCCGCAGTAAGGAAGTGCCTCCTTATTACGTGCAAAATAATTATTCCTCCACCTGACAGCGGGACCCACCGGACGGGCCACCGTATTTCGTGAAAAAACGTTTTCCCATGACTGCTGGGACCCACCAGCTACATCTTCGCATGCAAGGAAGTGCCTGACAGTCGGGACCCACCTGGTCGAAGTGTACGTAGCGTTGTCATTCTGGTCACGAACGTGTACGTACATACTGGTCGATGTAGAGGCGCGCACGTGTCGTAGTAGAGGCGCGCACGTAGAATTTACACGTACGTACAACGACCAGGGTGAAAGAAAGAAAATACGGCCACGTATGTGTACATACGGGCGGGGTCTCGAACGCCTACTCGCGCATACGTACGGCTAGGGCTCGTGTACATGGCTGGGTCGGAACAGAGAAACAGCGTCGTCGTCGTGTTCATGGGGAGGCAATGGAATGCGTCGTGTTCATGGGGAGGCAACAGAATGCGTCGTGTTCATCGAGAGGGCTTGGACGGAACAGGCGATGGAAACGAGGCCCGACGTACCGCAGAACGGAGGAAACAGCCTTGTGTTCGATCGGCCACGTTCGAAACGGGATCCTGTTGATCGGGAGGGGTCTGGCGTACCGCAAAACGGAGAAAACAGACCTCCTACGGTTGAAACAGGGGTCCTGTTGATCGGGAGGGGTGTGGTGTACCGCAAAACGGAGGATACGGACTTGTGTTGGAGCGCTACGGTCAAAACGGGGGTCTTGTTCATCGGGAGGGGTGTGGCGTACCGCAAAACGGGACTCCACGGGATACTGTTTATCTCAACCGTCGACCCCCTCCAGCCTCCACAAGCTACTGTTCATCCACCGTCGACCTCCTCCAGCCTCCACCTGCGATTGTTCATCCACGGGCTCCTGTTCTTCCAGCCTCCACCGCGCGCTACTCCACTGGCTACTGTTCAACCACCCCTCCACCATCTACTTTTCATCCAGACCTCCACACCACGGGGTCCTGTTCAACCACCCCTCCATGGGCACCCCTCCACCATCTACTGTTCATCCAGCCCTCCACACCACGGGGTCCTGTTCAACCACCCCTCCACCGTCTACTATTCATCCAGCCCTCCACACCACGGGGTCCTGTTCATCCAGCCCTCCACGGGCACCCCTCCACCGTCTACTATTCATCCAGCCCTCCACCACACCACGTGGTCCTGTTCATCCAGAGACAACGCCACCGCTCACTGTTCATCCACCCCCCCGCAACGCTCACTGTTCATCCCATCAATCGGCTTCAGTTAGCAGCAGTAGCGAAGGAATCGCTCGATCGGGTTTAGTTAACAGCCATTGATCGATCGCTCGGGTTCAGTAACGCATAGCCTGCAGTGCAATCGCTCGGGTTAAGTTAGAGCCCAATGCGTCACCCGGGTTCAGTTAGAGCCAACGCCTCGCACACACGCGCGTACGTGTACGAGAGAAACGTGCATCGCTCGGCCCCCGACCTCCCATCGTAACCGGGAACTCCCCAAAATTTTCCTCCCCCTCACTTCTACCACGATTTTTTCCGTCATGGATGGCCCAAAGAATGTCATGCAGCTACGTCTCCGGCCCACCCAGGACGAAAAGCCCATTTTCTGTCATGATTTTTTGTCATAGAAGTAGGATCCCACCACATCTATGATGATACTGGGTTTTGTCACAATTATCATCATGGAAGTGTCACATGTATGACAGAAAAAAATTTCGTTCGGCCCAAACTGCCACGGATGTGTCTTTTTTTGTAGTGAAAGGAACATGCTAAAGTTTTAACTGTGGTTATCAAAAGCTATATTAGAACACCTAAACCTGATGAACAAATTAAAGTAGAACCTAGTATTGCTATGGTTAAAGATCTCTTGGAAGAAGATATGGATGGGCATGTTATTTACTTCTGTGAAGAAGCTGCTAGAATTGCCAAACCTGATAAGAAAGATAAACATAGACCTGTTGTTGGCATGCGTGTCATCTCAGTTAGAATAGGAGATCACTGTTATCATGGTCTATGTGATATAGGTGCTAGTGTGAGTGCTATTCCTTACACCTTATATAAAGAAATCATGAATGACATAGCACCCGCAGAAATACAAGAAATAGATGTTAGTATTAAACTTCCTAATAGAGGCACAATATCACCAATTGGGATTGTTAGAGATGTTGAAGTCTTGTGTAGGAAAATAAAATAGCTTACTGATTTTCTTGTTCTTGGTTCCCCACAAGATGACTTTTGTCCCATTATATTTGGTAGACTTTTCTTGAACACCATTAATGCTAAGATAGATTGTGAGAAACAAACTGTCGGTGTTAGTTTTGGCAATGAGTCTCATGAGTTTAATATTTCCATGTTTAGTAGAAATCTTCATGAAAAAGAATTGCCTAGTAAAGATGAATTAATTGGTCTTGCTTCTATTGATGTACCACCTACTGATCCTTTTGAACAATATTTGCAAGACCATGAGAATGATTTTCATATGCATGAAAGAAATGAAATAGATCAAATTTTCTTTGAACAACGTCCTCTACTTAAGCACAATTTGCCTATTGAAACTCTAGGAGGTCCTCCTCCACCTAAAGGTGATCCTGTGTTTGAATTAAAATAATTGCCAGACACTTTGAAATATGCTTATCTTGATGAAAAGAAGATATATCATGTTATTTGTAGTGCTAACCTTTCAGAACATGAAGACGAAAGATTATTGAAAGTTCTAAGGAAGCACCGAGCTGCTATTGGATATACTGTTGATGATTTAAAGGGCATTAGTCCCACTCTATGTCAGCACAAAATTAATATGGAACCTGATGCTAAACCCATTGTTGATCACCAACGTCGGTTAAATCCGAAGACGAAAGAAGTGGTAAGAATGGAAATATTAAAACTTCTGGAAGCAGGTATAATCTACCCCATAGCTGATAGTAGATGGGTAAGTCCTATTCATTTTGTTCCTAAGGAAGGAGGTATAACTGTTGTTCCTAATGATAAGAATGACCTTATTCCATAAGGAATTGTTATAGGCTATAGAATGGTAATTGATTTTAGAAAATTAAACAAAGCAACTAGAAAAGATCATTACCCTTTGCCTTTTATTGATCAAATGCTTGAAAGATTATCTAAGCAGACATACTTTTGCTTCCTTGATGGATATTTTGGCTTTTCACAAATACCTGTTTCTCAAACTCATCAAGAAAAGACCACTTTTGTCGTGGAATTGTCACGGCAGATGTCCTAGCAAAAGGACTTAGTCGTAGGGCCATCGCAACTAGGAAGCTTAAAGGGGTTAATTGGGACAAAGGACATGAGAGGTTTATACTAGTTCGGCCCCTTACTATGAAGGTAAAAGCCTACGTCTATTTCTGTTGGAATTGCTGGGTTTCGATGGCCAGGGAGTGAATCCTCTTTGCCCAGCTTCGAATTGTTGTTTCCTACCCTAAGCCGCCACCGGCTCGCCCCCTTATATACACGGGTTGACGCCTGGCAGCCTACAGAGTCCCGGCCGATTCATAAAATGTTTCCGGCTCGGTGACTTCTTTATATGCCTTTCTTTACAAGTCTTCCTTTAGATACGGCGATTTACAATATTGGGCCTTAAGCCGCCTCTGGGCTTATGCCTTCTACAAGTCTTTAATAAATCATCACCTTGAATATTACTGGGCTTCTTTTGTAACCCGCCATTGGGGTTGACCCGACCCCTCCTGGGTGGGCCATACCTGGTAGCTATATCCCCAACATTAGGCCCAGGTTGATTTGAACTTTGTTCTTGTCAATCTTCAATACTTAGAAAAAATCCATCTATTACTGTTTTGCAAAGCCTTGTAACCCGCCATGACGTCACCTCCGGATTTTTCGGAAACCCGCCACCACGTCATCTTTTTAACGGATCTTTATCTTTAATGCCTTCTCGAAAATCAAGGCGCCTGGGTAGCTGGATAACCATGTTTTAGTCTCCTTGTTTTTCGCGCCCACTTGTCAGTCTTCTCCTTATAAATTGGCATGACTGGCCTTTCTTTATTCTTCCCCTTTTCCATCACCTTCTTCCTCTCTCGCAACCCTTCTGTCGCTCGAGCTCCGCCGCCGCCGCAACGCTCATCGTCGTCCTCAAGCTCGGCCGCTGCATCACCCTGAACTGTCTAGAGAAACGGCGACGACCCTCCGCAACAGATATACATCCGTAAGTTCTTGCCTTCTCACACCTTTATATCTGCATTAGGGTTTGCAAGTTCATCGGTGTTCTTCGCCGTTCATCATGGATCTTGTTGTAGTTCTTCCTCCGCAGCCTCTTATGATAAAAAAGGAACACCTAACTCGTGTGGTAGTGGTTTTACGCCCATTTTAGATGTTAGTAGATCCCTTTTATTTGCATAGATACCTTCTTAGAGCTGATGAACTTCTCCGTGCTCATTCTTTGGGTCTAGATTTATTTTTCTTTTCTGACCCATTTTGATCCATAATACAAGTGATGGCTTTGGGAAATCTGTTTGTCTCAACACTTAGCCAATTCTATTTCTGGTTTCCTTCAAATGTCTTTAGTCATGGCGGCTTATTACGCCGGCTCACTTTTCCCTTATATGACATTAGCCCTTACTTAAGCCGCCATTATTCATTTGCACCATCATCATTTAACTTTTTAATATCACCATTGAATTGAACTGGCACGTTACTTTCTTTTTAGTTTGTCCTTTGATCATCATGCCGTCAAAAGCACCGACCGTCTGCAACTGGGTCCCTTCCACAGTCACTGAAGATAACTTGAAGGAATTCTTCACCATAGGATTTTTGCCAGGGAAAAATGTTATGTCTTATCGTGCACCTGACCCGGACGAGGAACGGCCTAATCCCAAAGATGGTGAAGTTATTGTCTTCTCTGACCACATGAATCGGGGTTTTACACCACCCGGCTCAAAGTTCTTCAGAGATGTTCTTCATTTTTTCAAACTTCACCCTCAAGATATTGGACCCAATTCCATGTCCAACATCTGCAATTTTCAATTTCTCTGTGAGGTGTATCTTCAAGAAGAGCTGACTATGGAACTATTCAGAGAGTACTTTTATCTGAACCGCCAGAATGAGTGTACCAATGGCCCTAGCTTAGAACTCGGTGGAATCTCAATTCAGCGTCGACAGGGCACCGTCTTTCCCTTAATAGTCTTACTGAGTCATCCCAAAGTTGGAATCAGACTTGGTTCTATTGCCAAGATACGTCTCCAACCAACGAAAAACCACTGCCGGGTTATCGCGCGGAGCATTTGGATTCCAAGTTTGTGCTCCCTGATAAGCTTACTGCTACTGAACGCAAGAAGCTTATCCCATCTATTAAAAGGATG
Source organism: Triticum dicoccoides (assembly GCF_002162155.2). NCBI lineage: Eukaryota > Viridiplantae > Streptophyta > Magnoliopsida > Poales > Poaceae > Triticum > Triticum dicoccoides. The sequence continues at coordinate 674,716,616 of NC_041388.1, read as the reverse complement.
AATGCCTTACTTGGGAATGGCTTAACCGGAGTTGACTTGATCCGCTGCTGGATCTCGTGGCAGATCATTCCTCTAAGCCCCCGATCCAAATTGATGTATGAATATGCCGGAGGCCCAGATGACTCTTTGCGTTACAACTCTGTACAATTAACTGAAGAAGATATTGTTTCAATGTCAACCATCCTTGTGAACGACAAGTATGAGGACTACAGTAAGGTTGGGTTAAACCCCTTCTATAAACTTAACCTGGCACCAGAGGTGAGAAACTCATGACCTCCTCTTTTTGTGTTTTCCTTAGTAGTTTTAAATACTTGCATGACCTTTTATCCTGTTTATTTGTTTACAGGCCAAATCCGACTTCTGGAAAGCCAAGTATGACCATGAAGATGCCAAGAAGGCTAGAGCCGCCGCCATAGTCGCCAGGAAGATGACCCGGAGGTCCAAAAAGAAAAGGAGCACTGCTTTGGACCTGTTAAAGCTTGACGATGATTCTGAGTCGTAGGTAGCCCTTGACTCCCTTGGCCAGTTTTTTAATAACCTTATTGACACTAACTATTGCCAGGACGACACGGGGGCCAGTCAGGCCGTAGAAGAAGAGGTAACTATTTCCTCCGACTCATCCCATTTTCCAAGAAAGAAACTTCGACTGGTAACCCGAAAAGTAAGGTTTTTGCACCCTTTGGCTTATTTGGACCCTCATTTTCTTTTGTAAAAGCAGCAATATGAGAGCCGCCGTCAGGCCCGGAATAATGATGACGATGAACCGCCTTCTGTTTTACAACAAACTCCTCGAAAGCGCCATAATGAGGTTTCTTTCATCTTCATCTGTTGCTTTTATTAAGGAATCTATTCTCTTGCCTCACTGACCTTACCTTTTACAGGAGGTTTCTCGCTCGTTTGGCGACTCATCCCAGACACAATTTCCGGCTTTCAAGACTGCCCCTGGGTAAGGAAAATCGTCTTTCCTCTACAACTTTAAAACTGCATTATTATGCTAACTATCTCATAAAAAATCTTTCTCAGCGGTCAAGCGAAGTCCAAGAAACCTAAAGTTATCAAACCGGCAGAAGACCCGATAAATCTTGCACCTGAACGGCAACTCCTCCCGCTCAATCTGTAGTGCCAGAAGATCCGGTTGTCCATGCTCAATTGGACCTTCCTAAACCGTCAGCTGATGATACCATTGTTAATCCATCTACCGTCAGACCATCCGGTTCAGCTAAACCGCCAACGTCTTCTGATCATGACGTTCTGATCACTGGCAGCAGATTTGTTGTGCTGGGTAATCCGACTGTGCTAGCCAGGCATTCTGCCAAATAGGATGCCTTAGAAAGGCAGAAAGTATAGTTTGATGTCTGTCACTACACTCATCTGAATGCCAATGACATACTCTCAGGCTATCTCAGTCATGTGCATTCCAGCCGTGAGTGGGAAACTGAGATGGTCAAGAAACTGCAGCTAAAATATGAGGTATGTTTTCCGGCAGACTTATACTCTGCCAGCCCCCAAGTCTTCAGATGATGACCCTTAATGATCTGTAGACTTTATGATATAGGTTGATACTTTGTCGCTAAGATTTTTGAAAGTACAGTATAGTAGCATAAACTTCACTTGTAGTCCTGAAGGGCCGGCTCAAATTATCATAAATGAACAGGTACTTAACTTCATAACTGTCTTTTGCTAGTCCCAATAAGTATCGCAATCCGGCTCAATCTTGATAAACTTTCTGAATATCATGCATTAGCCCCCAAGTGCCAAGTGTTGTTACTTTGTAGAACACTTGGGACTTGAAACATATAAGAGTCACAAAAAATTGCTTTGGGAGACATTATCCCCCAAGTGTCAAGTGGTATTGCGGTGCAAAGTACTTGAGACTTGAACCCTTATAACTTTTAGTTTAAACCTTGACACACCTGTATATGTTTTGTAGAACGCCTTATCTGAATCGGGCTCCCAATTAACTGATGCAAAGACCCGGCTGGCGGATCAAGAGGCAAAAATCAAGTCTGCTGACTCGAAACTCCAATTGAGTCTCTCTGAGACAGAAAAATGGAAAACCAGCTTGACTACAAAGAAGAAATCTTGGGCTGAAGAAAAGACGCTGCTGATACAACGTGCTGAAGCAGCTGAGGCGGCTCTTGAAGAGGTTACTACATAGCTCACCGGCTTAAAGAACCGGGTGTCTCAAATGGTCTCCGCCATCTTTGATAAGTCATCTATATTAATCACTTATACCTTCTTTTGACCCAAAATATAAGCCGCCTGCTGAGCCTTTACTTAAAAAACACTCGTAGGTCCACGAAGCAAAAATCCGAGCCAAGACAGTGTGACCAAATTGAAGGCAGTCTATACTTTAGTGGAGCAATTGTATACTGGCGCTCAACGAGCACTTGCCACCATCTCCCCTGCAAACCAAGGACCCAACCGGTTGAACGATGTCTTGAAGAAGTTATCAATCTTACCCGCCAGGTTTCAAGAAGTCAAACGACCTTGTGCCAGAGCCGGAGCCCTGACTTCCCTAAGCCGCTCCAAAGCCTGGCTGCCAGATCTAGACCCGGTGGATGTGGCTAAGGGGTACCCTACTATGAAAGAAGACGGGACTCCATTTGACCAAGATGACTTCATTGCCTGTGTGAGGGGAGTTCAACCTCAAGCTACCATTCTTGGAGATGAGACCAGCATCGATAAATATTAGCCGGGTTTTGATATGGAGAATAAGAAGATGGCGACTCCCTCTTATAAGGTGACAGATCTTGTCCCGCCAGTTTGTCAGCACACTTTTGCTCCAGAAGTTGACCCGACGGCCTGATTGATGATGAGGCGGAGTTCGTTGCTTTGAACGGCTTTGACTGGTCCAAGCCTAGCTTCCAATCAGCAGAAGGAGATGAACCGGCGAGGGGAGAGTCATAACCATCTTGTGGGCTCTTAAAGCCTTGTAATAGATTTAGCTTAAAAAAACTGCATGTGTTGCTTATGCCATCACACATAGAATGTTTCATATTACTCTTTGCCACCACATCTTTGATTATATCTACAATATTTTAACTTTGCTCCTATAAAAAATGAAAGAGCTGGCCTGTGTTTCTGGACTGCCGGTTTTCATGATCCGGATGATGAGGTTGATGACCCAATCTTTTTGAGAAGTCAATGCTTCCATATACCTTATGACTATCATGCCTTTGGTGGCTTATTGTCAAATAATCAAGCCGGCTTAAATAAAAACCATACTGATAATTTAAATTTGAGACAATAAAAAACCAGTAAGACAAAATAGCAGATTTCCAACAACACAAATTTGGGGGTTTCTGATTCGAATACGATTAGTAAACCGGACCAAAGGGGTTAAGCTAAGATTCGAATACGATCATATAGCCCCTAGTGGCTTTGGCGTTGTGCCGATCAAGAGGGTACCGACAGCTATGTTCTCTTTGGTTCGAATACGACCTATGTTTGAACAGGAAGCCCCCAAATGACCTTGAGAGGTTTTTAAAGACACTGATTCGAATATGATCCAAGTCGGACCCAAAAAGGTGTTAAGCTATGATTCAGATATGATCAAGAAGCCCCCTAGTGAGTTTGGCTTTGAGCCGATCAAGAGGGTTACGACAGCTATGTTCTGTTTGGTTCGAATACGACCTATGTTTGAATAGGAAGCCCCCAAGTGACCATGAGGTTTACATCTAGATTCGAATACGATCATAAGCCGGACCAAAAAGGTTAAACTAGATTCAGATATGATCAGCTCCTTAATAGTCATGTAAATAGTGAAAATAGTAAAGATATATGATCTTTAAAGAGGAAAAAGGCAGAGGTCCTACTTTATTACTTATCATAATATATACAACGTCAAAGTATGTACATGACGAGAGCCGGTAGCTCAGGTCTAGTATGGCCAAAGCTGAGCAATGTTCCACGGCCGGCGGGTCTCCTCCTCTGACTTACGTGAGTCTTTGTGCTCTCGAACGCCAATGAGGTAATATGTCCCGTTGTTTAAATTCTTACTGACCACAAAAGGTCCTTCCCAAGGTGGGGATAGTTTGTGTGCATCCGACAGATCCTGAATGAGCCGGAGCACCAGGTCACCTTCTTGAAAGGTCTTGGACTTAACCCGACGGCTGTGATAATGGCGCAGGCCTATTGATAAATTGCCGATCGAGCTGCCGCCAAGTCTCTCTCCTCATCCAACAAGTCAAGTGCATCCTCTCGGGCTTGTTCATTATTAGCTTCAACGTAAGCCGCCACGCGAGGTGAGTCATGAGGGATGTCACTGGGCAGCACCGCTTCCGCTCCATAAACCATGAAGAAAGGTGTATAACCTATAGACCTGTTAGGAGTGGTGTTGATACTCCATAGCACCGAGGGTAATTCCTCTACCCAACAACCCGGCGTCCGTTGTAAAGGAACCATAAGCCGGGGCTTGAGACCTTTTAAGATTTCCTGATTTGCTCTCTCAGCCTGACCATTAGATTGAGGGTGAGCTACGGAAGAAACATCAAGCCGGATATGCTCACGTTGACAAAACTCCTCAATAGCACCTTGGGACAAATTAGTGCCATTGTCAGTGATAATGTTGTGTGGAAAACCAAAGTGAAAAATCAGCTTTTTCATGAACTGAACCACCGTGGCTGCATCACACTTACTCACTGGCTTTGCCTCAACCCATTTAGTGAATTTGTCAAGTGCCACTAAAAGATGTGTCTTTTTATCCTTAGACCTTTTGAAAGGTCCAACCATGTCAAGCCCCCCAAACTGCAATCTGCCAAGTGATTGGAATCATCCGCAACTCTTGAGCCGGCACATGTGCTCATCGTGCAAATTTTTGACATCCATCACACCTACCGACCAGATCCTCTGCATCAGCGTGAGCCGTTAACTAGTAAAAACCATGACGAAAAGGTTTGGCCACAAGAGACTTTGACCTGGCATGATGACCAGAATCCCCTTCATGGATCTCACGAAGTATTTCTTGACCTTCTTCAGGAGAAACACAACGCTGAAACGCTCCAGTGACGCTGCGATGATACAACTCTCCGTCAGAAATCGTCATTGACTCGAACCACCGGGTTATCTGTCGGGCCAGGGTCTCATCCTCTGGCAACTCGCCCCGGGTCATGTAAGCCAGGAACAGTACTGTCCAATCTGGAATAACATGAGTAGCCGCCACTAACTGTGTTTCCGGGTCAGGAATGGCCAAATCTTCCTCTATGCCAACTTAACAGACGGTTTATGTAAAACATCCAAAAATGTGTTAGGGGGTACCGGCTTACGCTGAGATCCCAACCGGCTTAAGGCATCGGCCGCTTCGTTCTTTCTGCGGTCAATGTGTTCCACTTGATAACCCTTAAAATGCCCTACAACAGCGTTGAGCTCACGACGATAAGCTGCCATGAGAGGATCCTTGGAATCCCACTTGCCTGACACCTGTTGAGCCACCAAATCTGAATTGCCAAGGCACCGGACCCGACTCAGACTCATCTCTTTAGCCATTCGAAGACCATTGACCAAGGCTTCATATTCTGCTGCATTGTTAGTACAAGGAAACATCAATCGCAACACATAACAAAACTTGTCCCCTCGAGGAGAAGTTAAAACAACTCCAGCCCCTGAGCCTTCCAACTTTCTGGACCCATCAAAATGAATCGTCCAATATGTGTTGTCTGGTTTCTCCTTTGGCATCTGCAACTCTGTCCAGTCGTTAATGAAGTCAACTAGCGCTTGAGATTTGATCACAGTACGTGGCATATACTTCAAAACATGAGACCCAAGTTCAATAGCCCACTTGGTGACTCGTCCTGTGGCTTCTCTATGTTGAATGATGTTCCTAGAGGAGCAGAGCTAACCACAGTGATTGGGTGACCCTGAAAGTAATGTTTGAGCTTCCGGCTTGCCATGAACACCCCATAAACGAGCTTCTGCCAATGTGGATATCTTTGTTTAGATTCAATCAGCACCTCACTGACGTAGTAAACCGGCCGTTGGACCGGATGTTCTTTGCTAGCCTCCCTGCGCTCCACAACAATGGCCACACTGACATCACATGAGTTAGCAGCTACATATAACAACAATGACTCTTTCTCAATCGGAGCAGCAAGAACCGGCGGCTCAGCGAGCTGTTTCTTCAGATCCTCAAAAGCAGAGTTAGAAGCATCACTCCAGACAAAATCATCCGCCTTTTTCATCATTTGATACAAAGGCATAACCTTCTCCCCTAACCGGCTTATGAACCGGCTTAAGGCGGCGACGCGACCCGCCAAACGCTGAACGTCATTGATGCACACCGGTTTGGCCAGAGATGTAATTGCCTTAATTTTCTCCCGTTTAGCCTCAATACCTCTATTAGACACCAAAAAACCCAAAAGTTTGCCAGCTGGGACTCCAAAAACACATTTGGCCGGGTTAAGCATCATCTTGTAGACCCGGAGGTTATCAAAGGTCTCCTTCAGATCAGTTACCAAGGTTTCCTTCTCTCTGGATTTCACCACTATGCCATCCACATAAGCATGAAGGCTCTTAACCTTGTGGTCGTGGGTTCGAGCCCCACGGTGGGCGCCAACTGTCCAATCTGACTGTGAAGACAATTTTGTACACATTGTTGATAAGTCGCGTGGGCACTTTTTAGCCCAAAAGGCATAGACACATAGCAGAAGGCTCCAAACGGAGTGATGAAGACCGTCTTCTCCTGATCCTTAACTGCCATCTTGATTTGATGATAACCTGAATATGCATCCAAAAAAACTCAAACGCCCGCAATTCGCCATAGCATCAATGATCTGATCAATACGTGGGAGAGCAAAAGGATCGGCCGGACAAGCCTTGTTCAAATCGGTGTAAGCCACACACATACGCCAGGTGCCATTCTACTTGAGTACAAGGACCGGGTTAGCCAACCACTCTAGGTGAAAAACTTCAACAATGAACCTGACCGCCAAGAGCTGGGCCACCTCTTCTCCAATGGCCTTGCTCCTTTCCTCGTTAAGCCGTCTAAGAAACTGCCCGACCAGCTTGAACTTCGGATCAATATTAAGAGTGTGGTCAGCGAGTTCTCTCGGGACACCCGGCATACCAGAAGGTTTCCATGCAAAGATGTCCCGGTTCTCATAGATGAACTCGATGAACACGCTTTCCTATTTTGGATCCAAGTTGGCACTGATGATGAACTGTTTGGATGAGTCGCCAGGCACAAAATCAACCATCTTGGTGTCATCAGCTGACTTGAATTTCAACACCGGTTCATGCTCCGTAGTTGGCTTCTTCAAAGACGCCATGTCTGCGGGGTCAACATTATCTTTATAAAACTTTAACTCCTCTGTCGCACAAACAAACTCAGCGTAAGTGGCATCTCCTTCTTCACATTCCAGGGCTATTTTCCGGCTTCCATGTACTGTGATGGTGCCTTTATAACCCGACATCTTGAGCTGTAGATACACATAACACGGCCGAGCCATGAACTTAGCATAAGCCGGCCGTCCAAACAGAGCATGATATGGGCTTTTGATCTTAACCACCTCAAAAGTTAACTTCTCAGCCCTGGAATCATATTCATCCCCAAAGGCTACTTCCAGTTCAATCTTACCAACTGGGTATGCCGACTTACCAGGCACAACACCATGAAAAACAGTGTTGGATTGCTTAAGACTCTTATCAGTCAACCCCATCCGACGAAACGTCTCATAATAGAGGATGTTGATGCTACTGCCTCCATCCATGAGCACCTTAGTGAATTTATATCCACCAACCCGAGGTGCCACCACCAATGCCAAGTGACCCGGATTATCAACCCGGGGACGGTCATCTTCCCTGCTCCACACAATAGCCTGTTCTGATCACCTCAAATAACGTGGAATCGCCGGGTCAACGGCATTGACAGCCCTCTTATGAAGCTTCTGGTCCCTCTTGCATAAACTAGTGGTAAATACATGGTACTGCCCACTATTCAACTATTTTGGGTTGCTCTGATACCCAGACTGTTGCTGCTGATTACTTTGGCCGGGTTGTTGATTATAACCACCCTGGTTACCCGGATGACCCTGACCGTGAAAACTGCCTCCGCCTGAACTGGCGCCTGGGCCATGAAAGCCGCCTCCGCCTGAACCGCTGCCAGGTACGTGGCTACCATCAAACATGTTGGAATTTTTAAATGCCTTCATGATTGTACATTCCTTCCATAGATGGGTAGCTGGCTTCTCCCGGGTGCCGTGTCTTGGACAAGGTTCATTCAGTAGTTGCTCGAGGGTGGGACCTAACCCACCTAACCGAGGGGGTGGCCTATCCTTGTGCCGTTGGTTGTTGCCCTGTGTATTTGTGTTAGCCACAAACTCGCTAGCCTTCCGTTTATTACCTCCTTGATTTGCCGGGTTATGCTGGTGACCCTTGCCGTTGCCGTTCTTCTTTCCCTTCCCCATTTTTTCTTAATCAGATACGGGATCCTTGGTACTGTCAGAATCAACATATTTGACCAGGGCCACCATCAACTGGCCCATGTCATTACAGTCACGCTTGAGCCGCCCCAGCTTCTGTTTCAGAGGTTCAAAATGGCAATTTTTCTCCAACATTAAGATCGCCGAGCCGGCACCCATCTTATCAGATGAATGTATTATCTCCTTGACCCGGCGCACCCAATGGGTCGTGGACTAACCTTCCTCTTGCTTACAATTAGTCAGGTCCACGATTGACATAGGTTGTTCACATGTGTCCTTGAAGTTCTGAATGAACCGGGCCTTTAACTCCGCCCATGAGCCGATGGAATTGGGTGGCAACCCTTTCAACCAAGTGCGAGCCGTTCCATCCAACATCATAGTGAAATAATTAGCCATTGTTGCATCGCTGACCTCCAACAGCTCCATTGCCATCTCATAACTTTCAATCCTTGCCCCAGGCTGCAAGTCGGCCGTGTAATTAGGCAGCTTACGAGGCCCCTTAAAGTCTTTTGGCAAGCGCTCATTACATATAGCCGGCACGAGGCAAGGGACACCTCCTGTTCTTGTGGCTACTCCTGCCTCAATAGAGGTTGCCGAATAAACCGAAAAAGCCTGATGAGCCGCCTGCTCCGCTGCTAGATGAGCCGCCCCCGCTCAGCCTCTTGACAGATTCTCTCCTGATCGCCAAGTTAAGGGCTCCACCCTGCGCCGGCTCATGCCTACGCGGTTGGTTACGGTGTTGAGCGTTGCTCGACATAGCGGCTGAGTCCATATGCCTGCTATAGGTCGGGCTCCGGCTTGGGCGAGGGGTTGAATGGATTCTATCTCGACTATAAGAGTATGCATCCTTTTGTGCTAGAGCCGTCTATAGAAGTTCTCTCACCCTTCATGTTTCAATTGCTGTTGGAGAGTCGCCTTCCATCGGGAGAGCCGCCAAACGAGCCAACGCAACAATGAGATTCTCCAAAGGGTTAGAAAAGTGACCCGGTGGTATTGGTGTGTAATGAGGTGGAGCGGTATTCATACGAGGTGGTTCCATGGCCCGCGGTTGAACTGGCGCCCCAGCCCCGGGTGTCGTGCTCCGGTTTGCCTCCGGCGGGTTACTTGGACCAGCCCCGCTTGTGTGAAAAAGGTTCCTAGGATCGTACATCAGAGGCAGACGTGACTGAGTTTTCTAGTGCCTTCTCCTCATGACCTCGTTTGACACGTTCAGATCCACCGAGAGCCAGAAAGTCTCCACTTGAAGCTGCTGAGCACAAGCATCCAAAGCCGCCCACTCCGCGGCCATCCTGACCTCTTCTACTGCTAAATTTTCCTTGGCCTGTGCCATCTCTTCGCATAGCCGTGCCACCTCTGCGTCATGCTGAGCCTTATCCGCCGGCTCCACCACAACAGTCATCAGAGCCGTCAACTTATCAATGAGGTCCATTAGCATCTGAGCCGGGGGGCGCGCGGGGTCTCCTGACCCGGCCGCTGCCGACCCGGTGGTTATTGCTGCTGTAGCCGTGGAGTTCTGCCCGGGTTGAGTGCCAGCCATGAATACTTCGGTTCAATTCGGCGGCTCAAAGGGGTCCGGAAAACTGCTGCCATCAGAACATCCCCCAAGCATGCCATCTTGCAGCTGATACAAAGAATCTGTCTCACCTGTTGATGACATAGCGTCAGAACAGATGGCCGTCTCACCGCCATCCACTGATCCTTCAGAGAATTCACCTCCATGGATGCAACCCGCGAAGGCCTGCCTCACGGCAGGTTGAGCCCGGGCGGATCTCGCGCGCTGAGCCGTCTCGATGAGGTTGGTGTAGACGTCCGGCTCAGGGTCTGACTCACTGATCCGGCCGATGAAGACATGGATTCTGCCGAAGGGTACCCGATACCCATACTCAATTGAGCCGACCTCGGGGCCCCAGCCTTCATCGTTGATGTAGAGCTTGCCGTGACGACTCTTGGTCATCCGGCCCACAGCGTATCCCTTGAGCCCTTCAAAGTTGCCCTTCAAGAACTCAAATCCACCATGCGCTGGCCCCATGGTGGGCGCCAATTGTCGTGGAATTGTCACGGGAGATGTCCTAGCAAAAGGACTTAGTCGTAGGGCCATCGCAACTAGGAAGCTTAAAGGGGTTAATTGGGACAAAGGACACGAGAGGTTTATACTAGTTTGGCCCCGTACCATGAACGTAAAAGCCTACGTCTAGTTGTGTTGGAATTGCTAGGGTTTCGATGGCCAGGGAGCGAATCCGCTTTGCCTGGCTTCGAATTGTTGTTTCCTGCCCCAAGCCGTTGCCGGGTCGTCCCCTTATATATACGGGTTGACACCTGGCGGCCTACAAAGTCCCAACCGGTTCATAAAATGTGTCCGGTTTGGTGACTTCTTTATATGCCTTTCTTTACAAGTCTTTATTTACATACGGCGGTTTACAATATTGGGCCTTAAGCCGCCTCTGGGCTTATGCCTTCTACAAGTCTTTAATAAATCATCACCTTGAATATTACTGGGCTTCTTTTGTAACCCGCCATTGGGGTTGACCCGGCCCCTCCTGGGCGGGTCATACCTGGTAGCTATATCCCCAACAACTTTTACTTGTCCCTTTGGAACTTATGCTTATATACCTATGCCTTTTGGTTTATGTAATGCACCTGCTACCTTTCAAAGATGTATGACTGCTATATTCTCTTACTTTTGTGAAAAGATTGTTGAGGTTTTCATGGATGACTTTTCTGTTTATGGGAAGTCTTTTGATGATTGTTTAAGCAATCTTGATCGAGTTTTGCAGAGATGTGAACAAACAAATCTTGTCTTGAATTGGGAGAAGTGCCACTTTATGGTTAATGAAGGCATTGTCATGGGTCATAAAATTTCTGAAAGAGGTATTGAAGTGGACAAAGCTAAGGTTGATGCGATTAAGAAAAAACCCATGTCCCAAAGATATAAAAGGTATTCGTAGTTTCTTAGGTCATGCTGGTTTCCATAGGAGATTTATCAAAGACTTTTCAAAAATTTCTAGGCCTCTTACTAGTCTCTTGCAGAAGGATATTCCTTTTGTTTTTGGTGATGATTGTTTAGAAGCTTTCGAAACACTTAAGAAAGCTTTAATTTCTGCACCTATTGTTCAACCACCTGATTGGAACTTGCCTTTTGAAATTATGTGTGATGCTAGTGATTATACTGTTGGTGTTGTTCTAGGACAAAGAGTTGATAAGAAATTGAATGTTATTCATTACGCTAGTAAAACTCTAGACAGTGATCAAAGAAATTATGCTACTACTGAAAAAGAATTATTAGTAGTGGTGTTTGCTTGTGATAAACTTAGACCTTATATAGTTGGTTCCAAAGTAACTGTTCACACAGACCATGCTGCTATTAAATATCATATGGAAAAGAAAGATGCTAAACCTAGACTTATTTGATGGGTTCTCTTGTTACAATAATTTGATTTACATATCATTGATAGAAAAGGAGCTGAGAAACCAGTAGCTGATAATTTATCTAGGCTTGAAAATGTGCTTGATGACCCACTACCTATTGATGATAGTTTTCCTGATGAGCAGTTAGCTGCAATAAATGTTTCTCAGAGTACTCCTTCGTATGATGATTATGCTAATTACATTGTTGCTAAATATTTATCACCTAGCTTTACATACCAACAAAAGAAAAAAATCCTCTATGATTTAAGACATTACTTTTGGGATGACCCACATCTTTATAAAGAAGGAGTAGATGGTATTATTAGACATTTTGTACCTGAGCATGAACAGGGACAAATCCTACAGAAATGTCACTCCGAAGCTTATGGAAGGCATCATGCTGGAGATAGAACTGCTCATAAGGTATTGCAATCTAGATTTTATTGGCCTACTCTCTTCAAGGATGCCCATAAGTTCGAATTATCTTGTGATTAATGCCAAAGAATAGGTAATATTGGTAAGCGTCAAGAAATGCCTATGAATTATTAACTTGATGTTGAACCATTTGATGTTTGGGGATTTGATTACATGGGACCTTTTCCTTTCTCTAATGGGTATACACATATTTTGGTTGCTGTTGATTATGTTACTAAATGGGTAGAATCTATTCCAACCAGTAGTGTTGATCACAACACCTCTATTAAAATGCTTAAGGAAGTTAATTTCCCAAGATTTGGAGTCCCTAGATATTTAATGACTGATGGTGGTTCACACTTTATTCATGGTGCTTCCCGTAAGATGCTTGCCAAGTATGATGTTAATCATAGAATTGCATCACCTTATCATCCTTAGTCTAGTGGTCAAGTTGAACTTAGCAATAGAGAATTAAAATTAATTTTGCAAAAGACTGTTAATAGGTCCAGGAAGAATTGGTCTAAGAAATTAGATGATGCACTTCGGGCTTACAGAACAGCATATAAAAATCCTATGGGTATGTCTCCTTATAAAATGGTTTATGGAAAATCATGTCATTTGCCTCTTGAGTTAGAACATAAAGCATATTGGGAAATCAAAGAACTCAATTATGAATTCAAACTTGCTGGTGAAAAGAGGTTATTTGATATTAGCTCTCTAGATGAATGGAGAACCCAAGCTTATGAAAATGCAAAAAAATTTAAAGAAAAAGTAAAAAGATGGCATGACAAAAGAATTCAAAAGCATGAGTTTAAAGTTGGAGAATATGTTCTTTTGTACAACTCTCGTTTCAGGTTCTTTGCAGGAAAACTCCTCTCAAAATGGGAAGACCCTTACGTCATCGAGGAGGTTTACCGGTCTGGAGCCATTAAAATAAATAATTCCGAAGGTACTAACCCGAAGATTGTCAATGGGCAATTAATAAAGCATTATATCTCAGGCACACTCATTAATATTGAAAGTAATATTATCCGAACTATCACACTGAAAGAACACATAAAAGAGTCCTCCCGGAACACTCCATAATGGTGATAATAAGGAGGTATGTGATACGGTAAGTAAACGGACTCCCAAAAATCCGCAAAAAGATTTTTCATCCGTTTTGGAATATTTAAGAATTTTGGGAATAAAGAAACTTCCTTCCTAGCACGCCCAGGTGGGTTGTGCCCACCTGGGACACCTTCCGTACTCCATTTTTCTACCATATACTTGTCCTCCAAGATAAAAAATCTATATATACTCCCCGAACCTGTTGATCACCGTATCACGGAGAAATCCTCTGTTCTCTTTTATTGCTATTTTTTGTCAGATCTGTCAGGCCAGGCATCCTGTATTCTTCTTCCTCCAACAACGTAGAAGAGGATGCTCGGTTGATGAAGATTGAGCTGAAGAGAGAAGAGCCTGTGGAAGCCGTCGGAGGAGATGGGAGCAAGGAGGTTACCGTAGATCAGCCTCCGGTATTCGAACAAGTGCTGCCAGCTAAAGAGGAGGAGAAAGATATCCTTAAACCTTACCTTACTCATCTTACTCCTGCTGAGATTGAAGCCTTTCGCATCATTGAGATAGTTTGCATACAAAATAAGTATCTCACTCGTGAAAATATTCTGCATCAAGAGCACATCACCCATTTCCGAAGCGTCATCTGTCGATTGGAATATTTCTTGATCCTTAAGGATAGAATCGCTTCATCACCACCATCATCATCTTCACCACCAAAGGAGAATTGAGTATCGAGTATGGGCACTCCCCTTGGCTTCCGCCAAGTTTCGGGGAGGTGCCCTGGTATCGTATCATCCCAGTATCTTTTTGCTTTTACTTATTCTAGTTCGATCCTTTTGCTTTAGATGAATAAAAGTTTAGTTCAATCCTTTCTTTCTTGAGAGTTTTCTTAGTGTTCTATCCTTGTAATCATGTGCAAGTTATATAATAAAGTTCAGTATGAGTTTTTACTTTCTTTACTTTCATGTTGCAAATAAAAGAAAGGAAATAAATAAAGAAAATATTATATACAAATCCTATGGTAGATGATGACACCTCATATGGAAAAGTATCAATAGAAATTTTTATTAGAGATTGACAAATATAGCATTAGTCAATGATGCAACTCATGAAAGAATTAATAAGGGAAGAGAAGATTCACATATAAATATACTATCCTAGAATTTTTTTTGTGATTGTGACCCCTCATCAAAATATTATATGCCAAAATATTTGACGTTGGACAAGGAAGACAACTTAATGATTTATGATTTTTCATATTCACATAGAAGTCATATTGTCATAGATCCTTTAACATGTGGTGCTTGCCCCTATCTTTTCTAGCTAAAACATTCCGCACTAAGTAGAGATACTATTTGTGCATCCAAAACCCCTTAAACCCAAATCTTATTTTCAAGTGTCCACCATACCTACCTAGGGATTGAGCAAGATCCCTCAAGTAAGTTGTCATTAGTGCAAAAAGGCAATAAAAATTGCTTCTAAAAGTGTGAGATCATTTAGTGTAAGAGAAAATTGAGCATTAAACGAACTTGTGATGGTGAAGAATAAAAGCGACAGACTACATAATAAAGGTCGCTATCACAAGGGGCAATGCAATGTGACGTTCTTTTGCACTAAGGGATTGAGCATACAAGCAAATAAGCGCATGGCGACCTCTTCTTCCCTCTGCGAAGGGCCTATCTTTTACTTTTATGTATTTACTTTTATGCAAGAGTCAAAGTTTTTCTATCTATTCATTTTACTTTTCTCCTTTGGGAAGCTTCATGTGGTGAGGAAATATCTAGGCATATATGTCCAGTTGAATATGGGCGGCATGAGTTATTATTGTTGACATCACCCTTCAGGTGAGTACGTTGGGAGGCGAAACCATAAGCCCCTATCTTTCTATGTGTGTCCAGTTGCAATGTTTTGCTCATGGGAACGAGGTGAGTGTTAGCAATCATAGAAGACTATATGATGGTTGAGTATGTGGACTTGCCTAAATGCTCCAACACGTGATGCTTCCTGAAAAGATGATGAATTGTAGTTGCAAAGTTGACCGAGAACATAGTTTGTTGGTTTCTAATGGAGTTTTTGCTTTATACTTCGATTGTGTGATGAACTATTTCTTATTCATGAGAAGTACATGGTAAAAATTCTATGATAAAATTCCTATGTCTAATTTTGTTGCTGTTATAATAATCAGCATGATGCTTCTATGTCCGTATTTTGTTTTTATCGACACCTCTCTCTCAAAGCATGTGGACATGTTTTTCAATTTCGGTTTTCGCTTGAGGACAAGCGAGGTATAAGCTTGGGGGAGTTGACACGTCCATTTTTCATCATGTTTTCTTACTATTATTTATAATGTTTTTATCCATAATAATGCTTTTTAGAGTAAATCTAATGCCTTTTCTCTCATAATTTGCAAGGTACACACCAAGAGGGAGAATTCTGGCAGCTGGAAATCTGGACCTGGAAAAGCTATGTCATGCCACCTATTCTGCACAACTCCAAACAAGCTGAAACTTCACGGAGATTTTTTTATGGATTATTTAAGAATTATTGGAGCAAATAACCACCAAAGGGGGCCCACCAGGGGGGCACAACCCACCTGGGCGCGCCAGGGAGCCCAGGCGCGCCCTGGTGGGTTGTGCCCTCCTTAGCCCACCTTCGGTGCCCATCTTTTGGTATATAAGTCATTTTGACCTAGAAAAAAATAAGGAGTGGACTTTCAGGACGATGCTCCACTGCCTCGAGGCGGAATTTGGGCAGGAGCACTTTTGCCCTCCAGCGGAGCGATTCCGCCGGGGGAACTTCCCTCCCGGAGGGGGAAATCATCGTCATCATCATCACCAAAAACTCTCACATCTTGGGATGGGAAATATCCATCAACATCTTCAAAAACACCATCTCCTCTCAAACCCTATTTCATCTCTTGTGTTCAATCTTGTTACCGGAACTATAGATTGGTACTTGTCGGTGACTAGTAGTGTTGATTACATCTTGTAGTTGATTAGTATATGGTTTATTTGGTGGAAGATTATATGTTCAGATCCATTATGCTATTTAATACTCCTCTGATCATGAGCATGTTTATCATTTGTGAGTAGTTACCTTTGTTCTTGAGGTCATCGGAGAAATCATGCTGCAAGTAATCATGTGAATTTGATATGTGTTCGATATTTTGATAGTATGTATGTTGTGATTCCCTTAGTGGTGTGATGTGAACATCGACTACATGAAACTTCACCATATTTGTTCCTGAGGGAATGCTTTGTGGAGTAGAAATTAGATGATGGGTTGCGAGAGAGACAAAATCTTAAACCCTAGTTTATGCGCAATTCCATAAGGGGCCAATTGGGTCCAAAAGTTTAATGCTATGGTTAGAATCTATTCTTAATACTTTTCTCGTAGTTGCGGATGCTTGTGGGAGGGTTAATCATCAGTTGGAGGTTTGTTCAAGTAAGAACAGCACCTAAGCACCGCTCCACCGACATATCAAATTGTCAAAGTAGTGAACACGAATTATACCAACATGATGAAAGTGACTAGATGAAATTCCCGTGTACCCTCAAGAACGCTTTGCTTATCATAAGAGACCATTTTGGCTGTCCTTTGCCTCAAAGGATTGGGCTACCTTGCTGCACTTTTGTTACTACTATCGTTACTTACTCATTACAAATTATCTTGCTACCAAACTACTCCGCTACTTAAAATTTCAGCACTTGCAGACATTACCTTACTGAAAACTACTTGTCATTTCCTTCTGCTCCTTGTTGGGTTTGACACTCTTACTTATCGAAAAGAGCTATAGTTGATCCCCTATACTTGTGGGTCATCAAGGCTATTTTCTGGCAGCATTGCCGGGGAGTGAAGCAACTTTGGTAAGTGGAATTTGGTAAGGAAACATTTATATAGTGTGCTGAATTTTTTTATCACTTGTTACTATGGAAAACAATCCTTTGAGGGGTTTGTTCAGGGTATCTTCACCTCGTCCGGAATCACAATTAGCTATCCCTCAACCTACCGCAAATATTGAATATGAAATTCCTTCGGGTATGATAGAACAAATGCTAGCTAATCCTTATGCAGGAGATGGAACCGAACATCCTGATATGCACTTGATATAGGTAGAACAAATTTGTGGATTGTCTAAGCTTGCAGGTTTACCCAGAGATATAGTTATGAAGAAGGTTTTCCCTTTATCTTTGAAGGGAAAAGCATTGGCATGGTATAGGCTATGTGATGATATTGGATCTTGGAATTGGAATCGTTTGAAATTGGAGTTCCACCAAAAAAATTATCCTATGCATCTAGTTCAACGTGATCGAAATTATATGTATATAATTTTTGGCCTCGTGAAAGAGAAAGTGTCGCTCTAGCTTGAGGGAGGCTTAAGTCAATGTTATATTCATGCCCCAATCATGAGCTCTCAAGAGAAATTATTATCCAGAATTATTATGCTCGGCTTTCTCGTAATGATCAAACCATGCTTGATACATCTTGTGCTGGTTCTTTTATGAAGAAGACTATTGAATTCCAGTGGGATCTTTTGGAAAGAATTAAATGCAACTCTGAAGATTGGGAACTCGACAAAGGTAAAGTGTCAGGTATTAAACTTAAGTATGATTGTGTTAAATCTTTTATGGATACCTACGCTTTTCAAAAGTTTAGCACTAAATATGGACTTGACTCTGAGATAGTAGCCTCTTTTTTGAATCATTTGCTACTGATGTTGATCTCCCTAAAGAGAAGTGGTTTAAATATCATCCACCTATTAAGTAAGAAATTGAAGAATCGGTACCAGCTAAAAAAGAAACTATACTTTATAACGTTGATCTAGTTGTTCCATCTGCTTATATTGAGAAACCATCTTTACCTCTTAGGATAAAGGAACATGCTAAAGTTTCAATTTTGGTTAACAAAAGCTATATAGAACACCGAAACCTGATGAACAAATTAAAGTAGAACCTAGTATTGCTATGGTTAAAGATCTCTCGGAAGAAGATATGGATGGGCATGTTATTTACTTCTGTGAAGAAGCTGCTAGAATTGCCAAACCTGACAAGAAAGATAAACATAGACCTATTGTTGGCATGCGTGTCATCTCAGTTAGAATAGGAGATCATTGTTATCATGGTTTATGTGACATAAGTGCTAGTGTGAGTGCTATTCCTTACACCTTATATAAAGAAATAATGAATGACATAGCACCCGCAGAAATACAAGAAATAGATGTTGCTATCAAACTTGCTAATAGAGACACAATATCACCAATTGGGATTGTTAGAGATGTTGAAGTCTTTTGTGGGAAACTAAAATACCTTACTGATTTTCTTGTTCTGGGTTCCCCACAACATAACTTTTGTCCCATTATATTTGGTAGACCTTTCTTAAACACCGTTAATGCTAAGATAGATCGTGAGAAACAAACTGTCGGTGTTAGTTTTGGCAATGAGTCTCATGAGTTTAATATTTCCATGTTTAGTAGAAATCTTCATGAAAAAGAATTGCCTAGTAAAGATGAATTAATTGGTCTTGCTTGTATTGATGTACCACCTAGCTACTGATCCTTTAGAACAATATTTGCTAGGCCATGAGAATGATTTTCATATGCATGAAAGAAATGAAATAGATCAAATCTTCTTTGAACAACATCCTCTACTTAAACACAATTTGCCTATTGAAACTCTAGGAGGTCCTCCTCCACCTAAAGGTCATCCTCTGTTTGAATTAAAACAATTACCAAACACTTTGAAATAAGCTTATCTTGATGAAAAGAAGATATATCCTGTTATTATTAGTGCTAACCTTTCAGAACATGAAGAAGAAATATTATTGAAAGTTCTAAGGAAGCACTGAGCTGCTATTGGATATACTCTTGATGATTTAAAGGGCATTAGTTCCACTCTATGTCAGCACAAAATTAATATGGAACCTGATGCTAAACCCGTTGTTGATCACCAACATTGGTTAAATCCGAATATGAAAGAAGTGGTAAGAATGGAAGCATTAAAACTTCTGGAAGCAGGTATAATCTATCCCATAGCTTATAGTAGATGGGGAAGTCATGTTCATTGTGTTCCTAAGAAAGGAGGTAAAAATGTTGTTCCTAATGATAAGAATGAACTTATTCCACAGAAAAAATGTTATAGGCTATAGAATGGCAATTGATTTTAGAAAATTAAAAAAATCAACTAGAAAAGATCATTACCCTTTGCCTTTTATTGATCAAATGCTTGAAAGATTATCTAAGCACACACACTTTTGCTTCCTTGATGGATATTCTGGCTTTTCACAAATACCTGTTTCTCAACCTGATCAAGAAAGACCACTTTTACTTGTCCCTTTGGAACTTATGCTTATAGATGTATGCCTTTTGGTTTATGTAATGCACGCGCTACCTTTCAAAGATGTATGACTGCTATATTCTTTGACTTTTGTGAAAAGATTGTTGAGGTTTTCATGGATGACCTTCCTGTTTATGGGAAGTCTTTTGATGATTGTTTAAGAAATCTTGATCGAGTTGTGCAGAGATGTGAACAAACAAATCTTGTCTTGAATTGGGAGAAGTGCCACTTTATGGTTAATGAAGGCATTGTCTTGGGTCATAAAATTTCCGAAACTGGTATTGAAGTGGGCAAAGCTAAGGGTGATGTGATTGAGAAAAAGGCATGTCCTAAAGATATAAAAGGTATTTGTAGTTTCTTAGGTCATGCTGATTTCTATAGGAGATTCATCAAAGACTTTTCAAAAATTTCTAGGCCTCTTACTAGTCTCTTGCAGAAGGATATTCCTTTTGTTTTTGATGATGACTATTTAGAAGCCTTTGAAACATTTAAGAAAGCTTTAATTTCTGCACCTATTGTTCAACCACCGGATTGGAACTTGCCTTTTGAAATTATGTGTGATGCTAGTGATTATGCTCCTAGTGTTGTTCTAGGACAAAAAGTTGATAAGAAATTGAATGTTATTCATTATGCTAGTAGAACTCTAGACAGTGCTCAAAGAAATTATGCTACTACTAAAAAAGAATTATTAGTGGTGGTGTTTGCTTGTGACAAACTTATACCTTATATTCTTGATTCCAAAGTAACTGTTCACACATACCATGCTACTATTAAATATCTTATGGAAAATAAAGATGCTAAACCTAGACTTATTCGAGGGTTCTCTTGTTACAAGAATTTGATTTACATATCATTGATAGAATAGGAGCTAAGAACCCAGTAGCTGATAATTTATCTAGGCTTGAAAATGTGCTTGATGACCCACTACCTATTGATGATAGTTTTCTTGATGAGCAGTTAGCTGCAATAAATGTTTCTCAGAGTACTCCTTCGTATGCTGATTATGCTAATTACATTATTGCTAAATATTTACCACCTAGCTTTACATACCAACAAAAGAAAAAAAATTCTTCTATGATTTAAGACATACTTTTGGGATGAACCACATCTTTATAAAGAAGGAGTTGATTGTAACATCCCAAAATTCTAAATTTTGGAATGTTAAAATAAATAGATAGATTTGATTGATTGTTTGATTGATTGTCTGAAAGTGAGTGAATTTGAAACTTTTGAAAGTTAAATGAGAGGGAATAAAAGGACTTTCTCAAACTTTCATATTTGCTTTTATGATCTCCATGAATTCAAATTCTTTTCAACACAAAACCCTAGAGAGAAGATGACATGACTTCTTCCATTTAAAATGAAAAGGGTGTTTGAAAAAAATATTTGAATTCCATTGGGAAATATTTTCCACTTCGGAAACTTTATGCAACTCAATGATTTTCATGAGAGAAGATAAAATGACTTCTTCAAATTATGAAATATGAGTTGGGAGTTTCAAAGGATCAATTTCAAGTCCTTTTGGAATTAATTTTCAATTTGGATTTATTTGAGTTTTATTCAAATTATTTTCCTCCAAAAATAAAGTATATGCAAAATAGGGCAACATGATTCCCTACATTAGAAAATTGGAGAAAAATTAATTTGAAATCAGTTTGGTATTTTTTAAAATGATTTTAGTTGGATTTTAATAGACCAGTAGCACTCTTTGATTTATCTGATTTTGTGTGTATTTTATTTAATGCTAGAAAAATGTTCATGTTGTAGAAAATCTTTTTCTGAAAATATTATATGCCTATATAAGAATTTTCTTTTATTTTTGTTTTTATGATTATGTTTTTCTGGAAATTGTTTAAAAAAAACTCCCCGCCGCCGACTGGGCCGGCCCAGCACCCAGCCGGGCCAAGGCCCAGCTCCGCGCCGCCCCGCCCGTCGTCCTCGACCGGGACTCCTCCCGGAGTCCGGCACCGCACCGCCACCGCCGCCTCCTTGGCCCCTCGCCCAAGCCGTCCTCTCCTTCCCTCCCCTATAAATCCGCTGCCGCCCTCCCTCTCTGCCACATAGCACCGCCGCCCTTGCGCCGCGTTCCGCCGCTGCCGACGAGATCCGCCGCCGCCTCCCCGCTCCATCCCGTCACCGTTGACCGCCGCCGACGCCGCCATTCGCCTCGCCTCGCCGCGCCGCCCCACCCCGACCCCTTCGCCGCCCTCCTGGACGACCGGAGCCGCCGCCCCGACCGGACCCGAGCCGCTGCCGCCGTCCTGTCTCGCCGGAGAACGCCATCGCCGCCACTGGTTTTCTCTCCTAAAACCGCCAACCCGTCGCGAACCGGTAAAACCCGCAGAAAAAAAACCCGATCCGGTTTTCTTCAGTTTTCTTTTAGATCGTTTTTTGTGGTTAGTCCTATACAGAGAACGTTCGCTGTCTATCCCTTCCGAGCGAACGAATCCATCCGTTAGCGTTCGGTAACGAACGTTTGCAATTTAGTCTTTTTCTTTTTCTATTTTAATTTTCGGCCAGGGACCTGGATGTGAATACTTTATTTACAGAATAGTCCCAGAACTTCAAACGACTATAACTTTTTACTCGTTAGTCCAAATCCAACGAAACCAACGCCCACGTCTTCGTTATGATCTCCTCTATCCAGTAATCCAACTCAAACATGTTTTTGAAGAGTTTAAAATTTGAATTAGCTCAGATTTGAATTCAAACTTCGTTTGATCATAACTCGAGTTTCGTAGCTCCGTTTGAGTTGATTCTTTTTGCAAATCGAAGCTCTTGACCTAAACATTCTAATAAGGCCAAATTCACATAATTTTGGTACTGTTAGAAATTGTTTTATGTTGCAAGAGTTATTTGCTTGGTTTTGATGTTTTCCGAATCGTCTTCTTCGATCTTTCTGGTCTTTTGAGAGATTGCTTATGTGTGGTTACTATTGTTTGCTTACGATAGATTGACCGGAGTGTGACGAGTAGATCTATCAAGAGTTTTGAGTGCGAATCATCTTCATCAACATTGCAGGCAAGTAACACTTTGATCATACCTTTCTATAACCCATGTTTTATTGCATTAGATCGATCCTCTCACATTGCATGATTAGGATCTAATTAAACTGTGGGATGGGAAGTAGATGAGGTACTACCTATCACCTGTATTATTATGAAACCTTTGGGAGCTATTTCTACGTTTGCTTATTATGCCATGCTATGCTAGTAGACGTGGATTGGGTGAGTGATATCCATGACAGATGTGAGTTAATAGTTTTAATGGTTTATCTAAGGTGGCAACTTAGACACACATCTGGTTGGATTGAGGCACCTGATGTCTATCAGGACTTGCCTGTTTTATTTTGGACCGCCACCCAGGCTCAAAGGGATCATAAGATAATTCATGCTAGAAACTTCCGTGTGCAGCCACATGCTACTATGGGCTCTGGCATAGTTGACTAAGTTGTGCGAACTCTTACGGGGTGGACTAGCAGATGTAGGGGTTGTAGGTGGTACGGTCTACCCCACATGTAACGTGCTAGCGCTTCTGAAAGACTATGTCTCGGTCATCCGTTTCACAAACACCATGTAGTGCGAGAAAACAAACGGAGGCGATCGAGTCATGTGGGGAAAAGTGCGCCAACCTCTGCAGAGTGTATAAACTAATCATGATTAGCCGTGTCCCCGGTTATGGACATCTTGAGTATCTAGTTCTTGGATTATCCTGTTGATCTCATCACGTTACTTTAAATGAATATTGTTGGGTTTAATGATGTTACTTAATTGGGATTGAGAATGCTGTCAACCATTCTCAATGTTCAACAACCACCATGATAGTTAAATAAATTTATTCCTTTGCAGTAGGGAAAAATTGGCTTTACGCAAAAACCTTATAACCATAGAGCTTTTCCACCAGCCATATATGCATATAGTGATAGCCATTGTTCATCATTTTCTCTATGGTGTGAATTTGCCAGTACATTCAATGTACTGACCCGTTTTGGGCTGCAACGTCTCATGTTGCAGGATTTTCTTACGACGAGTAAGTGAAACGTTAGGGTTACGATTTCTACACTCAACTTTGTCGTTGGTGTTGATGGGAATCCACAACCTTGTTGCTTCCGCTATATGGATTGAGGTAATAGTATTTACGTTACTTTTACATGTGATTTACCTCTGTTATAAATCCTCGAGTACTGTGTGTGCCAGCATACCGATCCAGGGATGACACTTAAGCACAGAGACTTGACCCATTCGGGTCGGGTCGCTACAAGATGGTATCAGAGCACATGTTGACTGTAGGACGTGACCCTAGAAACTGGCAAGCCCAGAGCAAAGACTTTTCTCTACAACTTTCCCTTTCAAAAAGATCTTTTACCTCTCTTCTCTTCTGAGTTTATTCAAAATTTCCCTTTAGTGAAACCATACCCCTTTCCCCTTTTGACCACACGAAGATTCGACTGATGAGACCACTCCAAGAAGTACAGTATATCAGACAAGTAAGACCATTGAGAATGAAGAGGATTTTACCATACATTATGATAATGGAAACTACAGCTGTTGAAGACTCTGAAGACTAGGAGAATTGGAGGCTCTGAAGAATTTCCAGATTTATATGACCTAGGAAGGCTACCCTTATGGAACTTGGCAGACTATGGAAGTTGTCAATACCCGAGATCAAGGTGTATTGGAGAAAGACCGGAACATGGAGCATAGAACTCAAGGATTTTTCAAGGAAAACCCTAAGGCAGGAGATATCAACTATCGAGAGATAGCTCATGGAAATGACAAGAGAACAACCATGGCTATCCATAAGGTTATCGCCCGCTTATGCTATTGTCACCGAGCTGAGTTAAGCATGCATATGCATGGAAGGATTAAATGGTAGAAGGCTGATGGAGCACCTATTAGTAAGATGAAGTTTTAACCTTAGCTAGTGTATCACCAGGATCTGGAGTATTACATCAAGAAGTTAAGATGGAGCCACAAGAAGCCGTATTTGAAAGGAAACATTTCGTGAAGAACTCAGGACCCAAAAGTTGAAAGTAGCCAAGCTAGAGTAGAAAAACCTCGAGATACCGAAGATTCGTCAGGAACGGAAGGACAGTAGTACCATGGTTCATGCCAATGTTGAAACCTAGAAGTTTGGAATGCCACTCCAGAAATATTAAAGGACGTCACAAGAAACTTTTTGTCAACAGAGAGGATCTGGCAGAAGAAATTGAGAAGGACAAACACGATCGGAAGAAGCCATTGGAGGCATGAACAAGACTTGAAGAGTTTGGCGACGTTGACCTTAGAAGACCAAACCCTGTTTTATACCTACGTTAGATGCGACGTTTGTGAGCTGTCATTTTGTTTGATGTTTTTCGACAGCCACAACAAAAATCTGCCTTTTCAAAACTGTTGTTTGCATTGTGTGCATCCCTCTTGATCTCTCTTATCTCACCCCAAAACCCATGGACCCAATAGAGGATGAATGGAGATGAGCTTGTATTTTCGGGACCAATGAGTCAATTGGAGACAGACCGATGGATTCAGAACATGGAGGATCATATGGAGAACAACCCTATAGTCGGAAAGGATATGGCCCAGCATGCTCTTCAATGCTTTGAACGAGGTGCTTCTACTTGGTGGAGGATATACCAAACCATCAATGGATGGCAAGGAGTAACCACTTGGAAGGAATTTAAGTTGACTTTGCCAAAGTCTCGGTTTGTGTCCCAGAAGTTGAAGCCTTATGGAAAGGATATGAAGAAACCCTGTGCATGCAAGATTTGTGGAGAAATAGGACACAACCGTAAAGAACACAAGGATGAATGCCCTAACTGTGAAGGAAGTCACCCAGCTGAAGAATG
The DNA here is from genome assembly GCF_002162155.2 of Triticum dicoccoides. Lineage (NCBI taxonomy): Eukaryota > Viridiplantae > Streptophyta > Magnoliopsida > Poales > Poaceae > Triticum > Triticum dicoccoides. The sequence continues at coordinate 674,691,144 of NC_041388.1, read as the reverse complement.
CCTAACTAGGCAGATCACTTGTTTCTTGTGTGAAGGGACTACCCACTACCCTGCTCAGTGTCACATTTACCCCTTGGTACAAAGAACCATCCAGCAGAAGGAAGAAGCAATGAAAGGAGTCCTTATGGAAAGTTTAGAAGAAACTGTGATGAAGGAGGACACATCTAAAGAAGACCCGAGTAAACCCTGCACTAAGTCTTGCTATTCATGTGGAGAAGAAAGTCACATCTCCCAGAATTGCATGAATGGGGATCTAGTAGAATTCCCGACAGAGGAAGTAGAATATGACCCACAGGAAATAGAAGCCATGATTGGCATCGAAAGGTCCAGGAAGAGAAGCAGATTGGATTCCAGGAAGGACCTGAGTCATATCACCTGTTATAGGTGCAAGGAGTCAGGGCACTACCTCAACAATTGCCCAAAAAGGAAACCTCGATACTTGTCAGAAGTAATATGTTTTAGTGGTAATGGAGCAGGGCACTTTGCCAGAGAATACCCCAAGGAGAAGGAAACTTGTGCTAGATAGTTTAGTTTGCAACAAAAATAATGGAGTAGTAGAAGTGAGAACATTTTCTTGAGGTGTTGAGTTGAGACATGTAATTGAAAAGCGAGAGATTGTAATTAATTGAGAGTGAATAAAGTTGCATCGTTGGTACTGATATGGATTTTATGAGTTGTTACTCTATGAAGAAGGATTTTGGCCATTATGAGGATATGAGAAATATGTTCTATGGAAGATTTGTGCATTTTAAGGGTGGTAGTACCCTGTAAGAACCCTTGACTCTTGGAAAAGATAAGGATACTCCACTAAGTGGATTTCGGACAAAATGAATACGAGTTTTGTCTCGATATGTGTGATGCCCCAAGAGTATGTGGGATGAAGTTGGAGATCGTCAGTTTTTGGACCAAATGTGATCAAGGAGTCAGAAGAGAATGTTAAGTTGATTCGAGATATACTGAAGGTGGCTCAGTCCAGACATAAGAGTTATGTAGACTCAAAAACTCAAGGACGTAGTCTATGAAAGTTGGAGACAGAGCATGTCTTCGTGTGTTCCCTCTGCGAGGAGTTAAACGAATTGGAGTTGAGGTAAAGTTAGCCCCAAGATTTGTAGAACCATACCGAGTTTTGGAGCATATGAGAGAAGTGGCCTACAAGTTGGAGTTACCCGAAGGACTGTCAGGAGTTCAGGATGTGTTTCACGTTTCCCAGTTGAAGAAGTGCCATGCAGAGATGGCCAATACTCCCCTGTAAGGACGCTTGACCCTGGAAAGAATAATGATGTTCCACGAAATGAATATGGACTTCATAATTATAAGTTTTTATCTCGGTATGTGGGATATCCCACGAGGATGAAGAGATAAATTACTATTGGATATAAAGCAGGTATGATGTCGGAAATATCGATCAATGGAAACTCCATGATGTGTCTGAGTAATCATGTCCTAGTTTGGTGCCAATAGAAGGAAGAAGACAATACAATTGGATGGATTTAAGAATACTAGAAAGTTGGATGTTGGAATAACGGTTAGTTGCCCTGATGATGAGTTCAAGGTTTGCAAGTGATGGGATGGGCCATAACCCACAGGCCCCAGGACCTGCCAAGAAGCAAGCACATTCTTGCTGAAGGAAAAACCCTGGAAGTGGATACCTTTGTCGATAGACGATTTTATAGGAGATCACGCAAAACCTGAGAGTTGTGAAGGAACGATAGATGTTTGTCTGGCTTGCAGAATCAATGGTTTATTCTGAACTTGGTTCGTCGACAAGAGAAATTCTGCAATGCTTGTGAGGATGACCGAGTGTTAGAATGTGAGATTCGCTAAACTGTATACAGGGTAATGATTTGGGTGCGGGATGGATTGATCACCATACCGACTTACTCTTATTATTCGCCTTGCTATATGGGATGGTAAATCTGAGTGACTTACCTATAGTAAAGAGGCGGCGATCAAAACCCTGTTTAAGCCTTAGAATGGTATAGGTATTTTTCCCTTGTACAAGGTAGCTTTGCCAACCGTAGGTTATACGGTGAGGATCACCCAGACCCATTTCCTGCAGGAGAAACCATAAATTGTTGACCACCATGAGATATCGATAGTTGTTTAGTTTTGGTGCCGGACCTATCAGCTATGAAGACCCAGTCTCGGAATAACCTTACCAAGATAAAAGGACAGAAGACTTGAGGAAAAGGTTATGCCACGACCGGAAGAGCTCAGAGAAGGAATTTTCTCGAGGATCTGAGAAGACCGACCCTGTCAAGAATAAGGATGGAGTATATGAATATTGATGGGACCGTAACGATGTTTCTAAGGGTGGTAGCACCCCAGACCCCGAAGACGATTGATGGATTTTGAGAAGACCCCGAACCTAACCTATTTCTTTCTAGCCTCTCCGAATCTCGAGGACGAGATTCATTTTAAGGGTGGTAGGTTTGTAACATCCCAAAATTCTAAATTTTGGAATGTTATAATAAATAGATAGATTTGATTGATTGTTTGATTGATTGTCTGAAAGTGAGTGAATTTGAAACTTTTGAAAGTTAAATGAGAGGGAATAAAAGGACTTTCCCAAACTTTCATATTTGCTTTTATGATCTCCATGAATTCAAATTCTTTTCAACACAAAACCCTAGAGAGAAGATGACATGACTTCTTCCATTTAAAATGAAAAGGGTGTTTGAAAAAAATATTTGAATTCCATTGGGAAATATTTTCCACTTCGGAAACTTTATGCAACTCAATGATTTTCATGAGAGAAGATAAAATGACTTCTTCAAATTATGAAATATGAGTTGGGAGTTTCAAAGGATCAATTTCAAGTCCTTTTGGAATTAATTTTCAATTTGGATTTATTTGAGTTTTATTCAAATTATTTTCCTCCAAAAATAAAGTATATGGAAAATAGGGTAACATGATTCCCTACATTAGAAAATTGGAGAAAAATTAATTTGAAATCATTTTGGTATTTTTTTAAAATGATTTTAGTTGGATTTTAATAGACCAGTAGCACTCTTTGATTTATCTGATTTTGTGTGTATTTTATTTAATGCTACAAAAATGTTCATGTCGTAGAAAATATTTTTCTGAAAATTTTGATATATTATATGCCTATATAAGAATTTTCTTTTATTTTTGTTTTTATGATTATGTTTTTCTAGAAATTGTTTTAAAAAAAATACTCCCCGCCGCCGACTGGGCCGGCCCAGCACCCAGCCAGGCCAAGGCCCAGCTCCGCGCCGCCTCGCCTGTCGTCCCCGACCGGGACTCCTCCCGGAGTCCGGCACCGCGCCGCCACCGCCGCCTCCTTGGCCCCTCGCCCAAGCCGCCCTCTCCTCCCCTTCCCTATAAATCCGCCGCCGCCCTCCCTCTCTGCCACATAGCACCGCCGCCCTTGCGCCGCGTTCCGCCGCCGCCGGTGAGATCCGCCGCCACCGCCCCGCTCCGTCCCGTCACCGTTGACCGCCACCGACGCCGCCATTCGCCTCGCCTCGCCGCGCCGCCCCACCCCGACCCCTTCGCCGCCCTCCTGGACGACCGGAGCCGCCGCCCCGGCCGGACCCGAGCAGCTTCCACCGTCCTGTCTCGCCGGAGAACGCCATCGCCGCCACCGGTTTTCTCTCTGAAAACCGCCAACCCGTCGCGAACCGGTAAAACCCGCAGAAAAAAAACCCCATCCGGTTTTCTTCGGTTTTCTTTTAGATCGTTTTTTTGTGGTTATCCTATATAGAGAACGTTCGCTGTCTATCCCTTCGGAGTGAACGAATCCATCCGTTAGCGTTCGGTAACGAACGTTTGCAATTTAGTCTTTTTCTTTTTCTATTTTAATTTTCGGCCAGGGACCTGGGTGTGAATACTTTATTTACAGAATAGTCCCTGAATTTCAAATGACTATAACTTTTTACTAGTTTGTCCAAATCCAACGAAACCAACGCCCACGTCTTCCTTATGATCTCCTCTATCCAGTAATCCAACTCAAACATGTTTTTGAAGAGTTTAAAATTTGAATTAGATCAGATTTGAATTCAAACTTCGTTTGATCATAACTTGAGTTTCGTAGCTCCGTTTGAGTTGATTCTTTTTGCAAATCGAAGCTCTTGACCTAAACATTCTAATAAGGCCAAATTCACATAATTTTGGTACTGTTAGAAATTGTTTTATGTTGCAAGAGTTATTTGCTTGGTTTTGATGTTTTCGAATCGTCTTCTTCGATCTTTCTGGTCTTTTGAGAGATTGCTTATGTGTGGTTACTATTGTTTGCTTACGATAGATTGACCGGAGTGTGACGAGTAGATCTATCTAGAGTTTTGAGTGCGAATCATCTTCATCAACATTGCAGGCAAGTAACACTTTGATCATACCTTTCTACAACCCATGTTTTATTGCATTAGATCAATCCTCTCACATTGCATGATTAGGATCTAATTAAACTGTGGGATGGGAAGTAGATGAGGTACTACCTATCACCTGTATTATTATGAAACCTTTGGGAGCTACTTCTACGTTTGCTTATTATGCCATGCTATGCTAGTAGACATGGATTGGGTGAGTGATATCCATGACAGATGTGAGTTAATAATTTTAATGGTTTATCTAAGGTGGCAACTTAAACACACATCTGGGTGGATTGAGGCACCTGATGTCTACCAGGACTTGCCTGTTTTATTTTGGACCGCCACCCAGGCTCAAAGGGATCATAAGATAATTCATGCTAGAAACTTCCATGTGCAGCCACATGCTACTATGGGCTTTGGCATAGTTGACTAAGTTGTGCGAACTCTTACGGGGTGGACTAGCAGATGTAGGGGTGGTAGGTGGTACGGTCTACCCCACATGTAAGGTGCTAACACTTCTGAAAGACTATGTCTCGGTCATTCGTTTCTCAAACACCATGTAGTGCGAGAAAACAAACGGAGGCGATCGAGTCATGTGGGGAAAAGTGCGCCAACCTCTGCAGAGTGTATAAACTAATCATGATTAGCCGTGTCCCCGGTTATGGACATCTTGAGTATCTAGTTCTTGGATTATCCTGTTGATCTCATCACGTTACTTTAAATGAATATTGTTGGGTTTAATGATGTTACTTAATTGGGATAGAGAATGCTGTCAACCATTCTCAATGTTCAACAACCACCATGATAGTTAAATAAATTTATTCCTTTGCAGTAGGGAAAAATTGGCTTTACGCAAAAACCTTATAACCATAGAGCTTTTCCACCAGCCATATATGCATATAGTGATAGCCATTGTTCATCATTTTCTCTATGGTGTGAATTTGCCAGTACATTCAATGTACTGACCTGTTTTGGGCTGCAACGTCTCATGTTGCAGGATTTTCTTACGACGAGTAAGTGATACGTTAGGGTTACGATTTCTACACTCAACTTTGCCGTTGGTGTTGATGGGAATCCACAACCTTGTTGCTTCCGCTATATGGATTGAGGTAATAGTATTTACGTTACTTTTACATGTGATTTACCTCTGTTATAAATCCTCGAGTACTGTGTGTGCCAGCATACCGATCCAGGGATGACACTTAAGCACAGAGACTTGACCCATTCGGCTCGGGTCGCTACATTGATGGTATTATTAGACGTTGTGTACCTGAGCATGAACAGGGACAAATCCTACGGAAATGTCACTCCAAAGCTTATGGAGAGCATCATGCTGGAGATAGAACTGCTCATAAGGTATTTGTCGTGGGTTTGTCACGGCAGATGTCCTTGTGAAAGGACTTAGTCATGGAGCCATCGCAACGGGTTAGCTTAAAGGGGTTAAACCGGACAAGGGGACGCGAGGAGTTTTACACTAGTTCGGTCCCTTCAAGGAAGGTAAAAGCCTATGTCTAGTTGTGATTGGTATTACTAGGGTTTCGAAGGCCAGGGAGCGAATCTGCTTGTCTGGCTCTCGAGTTGTTGTCCGTCCCTAAACCGCTGTCGGGTCATCCCTTTATATACATAGGTTGATGCCCGCCGGTTTACAGAGTCCCAAAGCCGGATCATAAATGTGTCCGGTTCGTTCTCTATCCTTCCTATCTTACAACACAAGTTACATGACCAGGTCGGTTTACATCTACAGGCTTTAACCCGCCTTTGGGCCTTGGGCCTTAAAGCACCACCATTCTTGCATCTTCATGGGCTTCTAACCTTCAAGGAGTTAACTCGGCTACTCCTGGCCGTTTTACATCCAGTAGTAATATCCCCAACATTAGGCCCCAGATTGGTTTGAACTTGTTCATGTCAATCTTCAACACTTAGAAAAATTCCTCCCTCATATCTTCACCTTGATCTTGTAAACCGCCGTGATGTCATACTTCAGGATCATGATAAACCGCCCTGACGTCATCTATCTGTTGAAGCTGAAGATTACCTTCATTAATGTGTATTCAGTCACCGAGGCGACACCTTTATTAATTTATCCATTTTTGAGCTCCTCGATTCCCGCACTTTGCCGTTTTATCGCTTCGCCTTATAAATAAGGGCAGAGGACCCCTTTCTTTTCTTTCCGCTAGCCCTTCATCCCTTCTTCTTCCTCGCGACGTCTCCGCACCTGAGCGCCGCTGTCATTGTTGAGCCTCGCCTCTGCTTCACCGCTTGCCGCTACATCGACCTGCTCGTACCAGAGTTCCGAAGCACACCTCCGCTGCTTCCGCGGCCGCAGTAAGTCCTTTCCCCTTCCTTTCTAGATCCATTAGGGTTTCCTTGCTCTTCGCGGTTCTTTGAAGTTCATCGGAGCTTTCGGTGCTGTTCTTCCTTGGCCTATAGATGAACACTTCATACTTGACGTATCCCTTACCTTAGCTAATCTTCTATTACCACCACCAACCCTTATGCGCAAAAAACTGATCTAGTCCTTCATAAACTGTTTCGGGTCTTACCCTTTTTAGGCCAAAATATTTTTGCTTTTCTGTCTTACCTTAGATCCAAAATTTTCACATACCTCTGTGAAATCTGTTTCTCCTCATACCAACATAGGCGGATTAACTTTGTATAAGCAATCTATACCATTAGGCCTCTGATAAACCGGAGGAGCCTTTTACCTTCATAGTTATACTTCGGTTTAACAGTGTCTGGGTACCCCTGTTCTGGTATTGCCTTTTTATCCATTATTGCATTGGTCTCCGGTTTATGCAATTTCACGTATCAATATATCTTTCTACTCCATTGCATCTTGTATATCATCATGAGTGATTTATAAACCGGCCTTTCGTTTTCAGCTTGTTTGTTTCATAATGGCCAAACAATTTACCACTTGCAACTGGGCTCGTTCCTAGGTTACCGAGGATCAGTTGAACGATATGGTCAGCATTGGCTCCTTGCCTAATAAAACTGAAATTAAATGGTGAGTTCCAGGAACAGAAAATCCTCCGTCCCCAAGGCAGGGTGAGGTGGTGGTCTTTGTTGACCACATAAGCCATGGCTTCAAACCGCCAGGGCCCAAGTTTTACCGGGATGTGCTTTCCAATTTCCAACTCCATCCTCAAGACATTGGGCCCAACTCACTATCCAATCTATGTAACTTCCAAGTCTTTTGTGAAGGGTACTTACAGGAAGAACCAACTTCAGAGCTGTTCCGGGACTTCTTTCACTTAAACCAGCGCACAGAATTTGTAAATGGCCCCAACACTGAACTTGGTGGTATCACAATTCAAAAGCGGAAAGAAGTTGAATTTCCTCATACCAAACTGCACAGCCACCCAAAGGAATGGAACCAGACTTGGTTTTATTGCAGAGATACTTCTCCTGAAGATGAGAATCCCCTCCCAGGCTTTCATGATCACCGGCTTTCCAACACCCATCCGATGCCGCAACGCTTAAGTTCCGCAGAGAGGGCAAAATATGCCCCTCAACTCGCCAAACTCCGGGCTTTTTGTTGGGGAACATTGCAGAAAACAAAAAAAATTCCTACAGTTTCACCAAGATCCATCTATGAGTTCATCTAGCAACGAGTGATTGGATTGCATCTACATACCTTTGTAGATCACGCGCGGAAGCGTTCAAAGAACGGGGATGAGGAAGTCGTACTCGACGTGATCCAAATCACCGGAGATCCTAGCGCCGAACGGACGGCACCTCCGCGTTCAACACACATACGGTCAGCGTAACGTCTCCTTCTTCTTGATCCAGCAAGGGGGAAGGAGAGGTTGAGGGAGATGGCTCCAGCAGCAGCACAACGGCGTGGTGGTGATGGAGCTGCAGTACTTCGGCAGGGCTTCGCTAAGCACTATGGAGGTGGAGGATGTGTTGGAGAGGGAGAGGGAGGCACCAAAGGCGTGTTATGTGAGGCCCTCCTTTCCCCACTATATATAGGGAG
>NC_041388.1:674675482-674682460 GCF_002162155.2 Triticum dicoccoides | reverse complement strand
CAAGGGAGGAATCCCTCCTCCCCAAGGCACCTAGGAGGTGCCTTCCCCTTTTGGGACTCTTCCCTTCCTTGACCCCTAGGCGCATGGGCCTCTAGGGGCTGGTGACCTTGGCACATATAGGCCAAGGCACACCCCCTACAGCCCATGTGCCCCCCCCGGGGCAGGTGGCCCCACCCGGTGGACCCCCGGGACACTTCCGGTGGTCCCGGTACAATACCGGTGACCCCGAAACTTGTCCCGATGCCCGAAATAGCACTTCCTATATATAATTCTTTACCTCCGGACCATTCCGGAACTCCTCGTGACGTCCGGGATCTCATCCGGGACTCCAAACAACATTAAGGTTACTGCATATACATATCCCTACAACCCTAGCGTCACCGAACCTTAAGTGTGTAGACCCTACGGGTTCGGGAGACATGTAGACATGACCGAGACGACTCTCCGGCCAATAACCAACAGCGGGATCTGGATTCCCATGTTGGCTCCCACATGCTCCTCGATGATCTCATCGGATGAACCACGATGTCGAGGATTCAAGCAACCCCGCATACAATTCCCTTCGTCAATCGGTATGTTACTTGCCCGAGATCCGATCATCGGTATCCCAATACCTTGTCCAATCTCGTTACCAGCAAGTCACTTTACTCGTATCGTAATGCATGATCCCGTGACAAGACACTTGGTCACTTTGAGCTCATTATGATGATGCATTACCGAGTGGGCCCAGTGATACCTCTCCGTCATACGGAGTGATAAATCCCAGTCTTGATCCGTGTCAACCCAACAGACACTTTCGGAGATACCCGTAGTATACCTTTATAGTCACCCAGTTACGTTGTGACGTTTGTCACACCCAAAGCACTTCTACGGTATCCGGGAGTTACACGATCTCATGGTCTAAGGAAAAGATACTTGACATTGGAAAACTCTAGCAAACGAACTATACGATCTTATGCTATGTTTAGGATTGGGTCTTGTCCATCACATCATTCTCCTAATGATGTGATCTCGTTATCAATGACATCCAATGTCCATAGTCAGGAAACCATAACTATCTGTTGATCAACGAGCTAGTCAACTAGAGGCTTACTAGGGACATGTTGGTGTCTATTATTCACACATGTATTACGATTTCCGGATAACACAATTATAGCATGAATAAAGACAATTATCATGAACAAGGAAATATAATAATAATTCTTTTATTATTGCCTCTAGGGCATATTTCCAACAGTCTCCCACTTGCACTAGAGTCAATAATCTAGTTACATGTGATGAATCGAACACCCATGGAATTCTGGTGTTGATCATGTTTTGCTCTAGGGAGAGGTTTAGTCAACGGATCTGCTATATTCAGGTCCGTATGTACTTTACAAATATCTATGTCTCCATCTTGAACATTTTCATGAATGGAGTTGAAGCGACGCTTGATGTGCCTCATCTTCTTGTGAAACCTGGGCTCCTTGGCAACTGCAATAGCTCCAGTGTTGTCATAGAAGAGTGTGATTGGCCCCGACGCATTGGGTATGACTCCTAGGTCGGTGATGAACTCCTTCACCCAAATTGCTTCATGTGCTGCCTCCGAGGCTGCCATGTACTCCGCTTCACATGTAGATCCCGCCACGACGCTCTGCTTGCAACTGCACCAGCTTACTGCCCCACCATTCAAAATATACACGTATCCGGTTTGTGACTTAGAGTCATCCAGATCTGTGTCGAAGCTAGTGTCGACGTAACCTTTTACGACGAGCTCTTCGTCACCTCCATAAACGAGAAACATTTCCTTAGTCCTTTTCAGGTACTTTAGGATATTCTTGACCGCTGTCCAGTGTTCCTTGCCGGGATTACTTTGGTACCTACCTACCAAACTTACGGCAAGGTTTACATAAGGTCTGGTACACAACATGGCATACATAATAGAACCTATGGCTGAGGCATAGGGGATGACACTCATCTCTTCTATATCTTCTGTCGTGGTCAGACATTGAGCTGAGCTCAATTTCACACCTTGCAACACAGGCAAGAACCCCTTCTTAGACTGATCCATATTGAACTTCTTCAATATCTTTTCAAGGTATGTGCTTTGTGAAAGACCTATGAGGCGTCTTGATCTATCTCTGTAGATCTTGATGCCTAATATATAAGCAGCTTCTCCAAGGTCCTTCATTGAAAAACTTTTATTCAAGTAGGCCTTAATGCTGTCCAAGAGTTCTATATCATTTCCCATCAAAAGTATGTCATCTACATATAATATGAGAAATGCTACAGAGCTCCCACTCACTTTCTTGTAAACGCAGGCTTCTCCATAAGTCTGTGTCAACCCAAACACTTTGATCATCTCATCAAAGTGAATGTTCCAACTCCGAGATGCTTGCACCAGCCCATAAATCGAGCGTTGGAGCTTGCACACCTTGTCAGCATTCTTAGGATCGACAAAACCTTCCGGCTGCATCATATACAATTCTTCCTTAAGGAAACCATTAAGGAATGCCGTTTTGACGTCCATTTGCCATATTTCATAATCATAGAATGTGGCAATTGCTAACATGATTCGGACGGACTTTAGCTTCGCTACCGGTGAGAAAGACTCATCGTAGTCAACCCCTTGAACTTGTCGATAACCCTTAGCGACAAGCTGAGCTTTATAGATGGTCACATTACCATCCGCGTCTGTCTTCTTCTTAAAGATCCATTTATTTTCTATGGATCGCCGCTCAACGGGCAAGTCAGTCAAAGTCCATACTTCATTTTCATACATGGATCCTATCTCGAATTTCATGGCTTCTAGCCATTTGTCGGAATCCGGGCCCGCCATCGCTTCTTCATAGTTCGAAGGTTCAGCGTTGTCTAACAACATGATTTCCAAGACAGGGTTGCCGTACCAGTCTGGTGCGGAACGTGTCCTTGTGGACCTTCGCATTTAAGTAGGAGCTTTATCAGAAGTATCTTGATCATCATCATTAACTTCCTCTCTTGTCGGTGCAGGCACCTCAGAAACATTTTCTTGAGTTGCGCCATTTTCCAGTTCAAGAGGTAATACTTCATCAAGGTCTACTTTCCTCCCACTTACTTCTTTCGAGAGAAACTCTTTCTCTAGAAAGGACCCATTCTTGGCAACAAAGATCTTGCCTTCGGATCTGAGGTAGAAGGTATACCCAATAGTTTCTTTAGGGTATCCTATGAAGACACATTTTTCCGATTTGGGTTCGAGCTTTTCAGGTTGAAGTTTCTTTACATAAGCATCGCATCCCCAAACTTTTAGAAACGACAGCTTAGGTTTCTTCCCAAACCATAATTCATACGGTGTCGTCTCAACGGATTTCGACGGATCCCTATTTAAAGTGAATGCGGCAGTCTCTAAAGCATAGCCCCAAAAAGATATCGGTAAAACGGCAAGAGACATCATAGATCGCACCATATCTAATAGAGTGCGATTATGACGTTCGGACACACCATTACGCTGAGGTGTTCCAGGCAGCGTTAGTTGTGAAACTATTCCACATTTTCTTACGTGTGTGCCAAACTCGTGACTCAAGTATTCTCCTCCGTGATCTGATCGCAGGAACTTGATTTTCCTGTCACGTTGATTCTCAACCTCACTCTAAAATTCCTTGAACTTTTCAAAGGTCTCAGACTTGTGTTTCATTAAGTAGACATACCCACTACTCAAGTCATCAGTGCGGGTGAGAACATAACGATAGCCACCGCGAGCCTCAACGCTCATTGGACCGCACACATCAGTATGTATGATTTCCAATAAGTTGGTTGCTCGCTCCATTGTTCCCAAGAACGGAGTCTTGGTCATTTTACCCATAAGGCATGGTTCGCACGTGTCAAATGATTCGTAATCAAGAGACTCTAAAAGTCCATCTGCATGGAGCTTCTTCATGCGTTTGACACCTATGTGACCAAGGCGGCAGTGCCACAAGTATGTGGGACTATCATTATCAATCTTACATCTTTTGGTATTCACACTATGAATATGTGTAGCATTACGCTCGAGATTCCTTAAGAATAAACCATTCACCATCGGAGCATGACCATAAAACATATCTCTCATATAAATAGAACAACCATTATTCTCGGATTTAAATGAGTAGCCATCTCGTATTAAACGAAATCCTGATACAATGTTCATGCTCAAACTTGGCACTAAATAACAATTATGGAGGTTCAAAACTAATCCCGTAGGTAAATGTAGAGGTAGCATGCCGACGGCGATCACATCGACCTTGGAACCATTCCCGACGCGCATCGTCACCTCGTCCTTCGCCAGTCTCCGCTTATTCCGCAGCTCCTGCTTTGAGTTACAAATGTGAGCAACTGCACCGGTATCAAATACCCAGGAGCTACTACGAGTACTGGTAAGGTACACATCAATTACATGTATATCACATATACCTTTCGTTTTGCCGGCCTTCTTGTCTGCTAAGTATTTGGGGCAGTTCTGCTTCCAGTGACCACTTTCCTTGCAATAAAAGCACTTAGTCTCGGGCTTGGGTCCATTCTTTGGCTTCTTCCCGGCAGCTTGCTTGCCGGGCACGGCAACTCCCTTACCGTCCTTCTTGAAGGCTTTCTTACCCTTGCCCTTCTTGAACTTAGTGGTTTTATTCACCATCAACACTTGATGTCCTTTTTGACTTGTACCTCTGCTGATTTCAGCATTGCAAATACTTCAGGAATGGTCTTTTCCATCCCCTGCATATTGAAGTTCATCACAAAGCTCTTGTATCTCGGTGGAAGCGACTGAAGGATTCTGTCAATGACTGCGTCATCCGGGAGATTAACTCCCAGCTGAGTCAAGCGGTTATGCAACCCAGACATAGTGAGTATGTGCTCACTGACAGAACTGTTTTCCTCCATCTTACAGCTGAAGAACTTGTCGGAGACTTCATATCTCTCGACCCGGGCATGAGCTTGGAAAACCATTTTCAGCTCTTCGAACATCTCATATGCTCCGTGTCTCTCAAAACACTTTTGGAGCCCCGGCTCTAAGCTGTAAAGCATGCTGCACTGAATGAGGGAGTAGTCATCTGTACATGCCTGCCAAGCGTTCATAACGTCTTGTTCTGCAGGGAGAACAGGTGCGTCACCCAGCGGTGCTTGTAGGACATAATCTTTCTTGGCAGCTATGAGGATGATCCTCAGGTTGCGAACCCAGTCCGTGTAGTTGCTGCAATCGTCTTTCAGCTTGGTTTTCTCTAGGAACGCGTTGAAGTTGAGGACTACGTTGGCCATTTGATCTACAAGACATATTGTAAATATTTTAGACTAAGTTCATGATAATTAAGTTCATCTAATCAAATTATTCAATGAACTCCCACTTAGATAGACATCCCTCCTGTAATCTAAGTATAACATGATCCGAGTTAACTAGGCCGTGTCCGATCATCACGTGAGACGGACTAGTCAACGTTGGTGAACATCTTCATGTTGATCGTATCTTCTGTACGACTCATGCTCGACCTTTCGGTCTTCTGTGTTCTGAGGCCATGTTTGTACATGCTAGCCTCGTCAAGTCAACCTAAGTGTTTGCATGTGTAAGTCTGTCTTACACCTGTTGTATGTGAACGTTGGAACCTATCACACCCGATCATCACGTGGTGCTTCGAAACAACGAACTGTCGCAACGGTGCACAGTTAGGGGGAACACTTTCTTGAAATTATTATGAGGGATCATCTTATTTACTATCGTCGTTCTAAGAAAACAAGATGCAAAAACATGATAAACATCATATGCAATCAAATAATAATAGTGACATGATATGGCCAATATCACATAGCTCCTTTGATCTCCATCTTGGAGCTCCATGATCATCTTGTCACCGGCATGACACCATGATCTCCATCATCATGATCTCCATCATCGTGTCTCCATGAAGTTGCTCGCCAACTATTACTTCTACTACTATGGCTAACGCGTTTAGCAATAAAGTAAAGTAATTTACATGGCGTTTCTCAATGACACACAGGTCATACAAAAAAATAAAGACAACTCCTATGCTCCTGCCGGTTGTCATACTCATCGACATGCAAGTCATGATTCCTATTACAATAGCATGAACATCTCATACATCACATATATATCATTCATCATTCATCACAACTTTGGCCATATCACATCACAGAACACTTGCTGCAAAAACAAGTTAGACGTCCTCTAATTGTTGTTGCAAGTTTTACGTGCCTGAAATAGGGTTCTAGCAAGAACGTTTTCTTACCTACGTGAAAGCCACAACGTGATTTGTCAACTTCTATTTACCCTTCATAAGGACCCTTTTCATCGAATCCGCTCCAACTAAAGTGGGAGAGACAGACACCCGCCAGCCACCTTATGCAACTTGTGCATGTTAGTCGGTGGAACCGGTCTCACGTAAGCGTACATGTAAGGTTGGTCCGGGCCGCTTCATCCCACAATACCGTTGAAGCAAGATAAGACTAGTAGCGGCAAGAAAGTTAACAACATCAACGCCCACAACAAATTGTGTTCTACTCGTGCAAGAGAACTACGCATAGACCTAGCTCTGATACCACTGTTGGGGAACGTTGCAGAAAACAAAAAAATTTCCTACGGTTTCACCAAGATCCATCTATGAGTTCATCTAGCAACGAGTGATTGGATTGCATCTACATACCTTTGTAGATCACGCGCGGAAGCATTCAAAGAACAGGGATGAGGAAGTCGTACTCGACATGATCCAAATCACCGGAGATCCTAGCGCCAAACGGACGGCACCTCCGCGTTCAACACACGTACGGTCAGCGTAACGTCTCCTTCTTCTTGATCCAGCAAGGGGGAAGGAGAGGTTGAGGGAGATGGCTCCAGCAGCAGCACGACGGCGTGGTGGTGATGGAGCTGCAGTACTCCGGCAAGGCTTCGCTAAGCACTATGGAGGAGGAGGATGTGTTGGAGAGGGAGAGGGAGGCACGAAAGGCGTGTTATGTGAGGCCCTCCTTTCCCCACTATATATAGGG
>NC_041388.1:674606946-674675164 GCF_002162155.2 Triticum dicoccoides | reverse complement strand
GCGGCCAAGGGAGGAATCCCTCCTCCCTAAGGCACCTAGGAGGTGCCTTCCCCCTTTGGGACTCTTCCCTTCCTTGAACCCTAGGCGCATGGGCCTCTTGGGGCTGGTGCCCTTGGCCCATATAGGCCAAGGCGCACCCCCTACAGCCCATGTGGCCCCCCAGGGCAGGTGGCCCCACCCGGTGGACCCCCGGGACCCTTTCGGTGGTCCCGGTACAATACCGGTGACCCCAAAACTTGTCCCGATGCCCGAAATAGCACTTCCTATATATAATTCTTTACCTCCGGACCATTCCGGAACTCCTCGTGACGTCCGGGATCTCATCCGGGACTCCGAACAACATTCGGGTTACTGCATATACATATCCCTACAACCCTAGCGTCACCGAACCTTAAGTGTGTAGACCCTACGGTTTCAGGAGACATGTAGACATGACCGAGACGACTCTCCGGCCAATAACCAACAGAGGGATCTGGATACCCATGTTGTCTCCCACATGCTCCTCGATGATCTCATCGGATGAACCACGATGTCGAGGATTCAAGCAACCCCGCATACAATTCCCTTCGTCAATCGGTATGTTACTTGCCCGAGATCCGATCGTCGGTATCCCAATACCTCATTCAATCTCGTTACCGGCAAGTCACTTTACTCGTACCGTAATGCATGATCCCGTGACCAGACACTTGGTCACTTTGAGCTCATTATGATGATGCATTACCGAGTGGGCCCAGTGATACCTCTCCATCATACGGAGTGACAAATCCCAGTCTTGATCCGTGTCAACCCAACAAACACTTTCGGAGATACCCGTAGTATACCTTTATAGTCACCCAGTTACGTTGTGACGTTTGGCACACCCAAAGCACTTCTACGGTATCCGGGAGTTACATGATCTCATGGTCTAAGGAAAAGATACTTGACATTGGAAAACTCTAGCAAACGAACTATACGATCTTATGCTATGTTTAGGATTGGGTCTTGTCCATCACATCATTCTCCTAATGATGTGATCTGATTATCAATGACATCCAATGTCCATAGTCAGGAAACCATGACTATCTGTTGATCAACGAGCTAGTCAACTAGAGGCTTACTAGGGACATGTTGGTGTCTATTATTCACACATGTATTACGATTTCCGGATAACACAATTATAGCATGAATAATGACAATTATCATGAACAAGGAAATATAATAATAATGCTTTTATTATTGCCTCTAGGGCATATTTCCAACACTTTTATGGCCAACGGTTTAACAGGTGTGGATTTCGTGCGCTGTTGGATATCTTGGAGCATCTTGCCGCTAAGCCGGCGTCCCGGTTTAATGTGTGAGTACACCGGTGAGGTTGAAGACCCTAAACGCCATTGCAACATTCAAATAACTGATGAAGAAGTCACTGAAGGCGTAAAGAAGATTTTGAATGAATCGGAACTGGTCTGTAGTCAAACCGGTTTGAATCCCTTTTATACCAAGAACAAACCGCCTGTTGTAAGCATTATACTTCCTTTTCATCTTTAATATTTTTACCTTGTACAACCTGTAATCCTTCTTCTGTGTATGTATGTATAGGGTGATGACCCCTTCTGGAAATGGAAAACCATAGAAAAAGCAGTAAAGCCAACCGGGGATAAAGAGGTCAAACCATCTCGCCCCAAAACCAAAGCCGTCAAACGGACGTCAAAACGGAAAACGGCTGACCGGATCAATATGGAGCTTGATGATGACGCTGATGATCCGGAAGTTGAGGTAGAACTTGACTCACTTGGCTCTCTTTTCATGCATCTCATTAACAATGATCTTCCTTAGGAGGACGCAAAAGGCAGTCAAGCTGATGATGTAGAGGTAATTACCTTTTCCTCCGGTTCAGACTCTATGCCAACACAAAAAACCCGGAATGTAAGCTTTTATCACCCTCTTGCTCACTTGGATCCAACATTTATTTTGAAGACTCAGCAGCATGAAGCTCGCCGGACAACCCGGCACAGTGGCCAACAGGTCACTTCAGCCGGTTTACCTGATACCCCGGTTCGGAAGCGCTGGTCTGAGGTCTCTCCTACTCCTGACCATTCTTACCTCAAGGCAGGTTATTTCAGACAACCTCTTAATCCTCCGATTCAAATTATCAGGTGACACCTCCCTCATCATCTGACGAGTCGACAACAACTCAGCCCCTCCTCTGAAAACTATGGCCGGGTAAGCTGTAAAACCTTTTCCTTCAATGCGTCACAGATCTTGAATAAGATGTTAATCCTCTTATATTTTGTTTGCAGGGCCAAAGCCAGACCCAGTAAGAAAGCTCGGGTCACCAATCCGCCTGAAGACCCGACTACCTTTGAAGAAGAACCCAGAGGTGAACCAGAACAAACTTGTGAACCGGAGGGCCCTCATCCTGAAGCCACCTCTGATGAACCGCCCCTTCAAGGACAAAACATCGATGAACCAGCAGACGCTGAACCTGCTGCGCCTGATACTAAACCGGCAGAGCCAAACCGGGCTAGTTCGGTGAGAAATACTGAGACTCCATTGTCACCAGTCAAACACACTGAAGGACAAGGAGACGATGTCATCATTACTGGCATGGGCCACAGCTCTCCTGGCCATCCCGTCATCTTGGCTCAACATAGTGCCAAAGAAAAGCAAGCTGCTAGGGAAAAAGGCAAATGGAGCAGCGATTTATCAAACTATGCTCATCTCAGCGCTGAAGAGCTTCACTCTGGCTTCTTGAACCGTCTGCACTCAAACCGGGACTACGAAGCCGGTCTGGTGAACTTGATGAAAGAGCGATATGAGGTAAGTTCATCTCCCTTTGTTTATTGATTCATAGCTGAGACACTAGCCCAAGTAGCCCCCAAGGGCCGTTTTATGATGTTAATCATAAACTGGGCCTTTGTAACACTTTAAGTTTCTCATCATTGATCCTCAAAATGGCAGGTCTCTAATAAGAACCAAGACTCATCTTTTAACAATTAGATAACTTTCTGCAGCATAGCCCCCAAAGGCCGGTTTAACTTGGCAAGTTAATCCGGGTTTTAATCCATGCATCCGTTTTAGAATAGACGCACATTAGCCCCCAAGTCTCAAGGCTAATGCTTGCATTGTTCTGGAGACTTGTCTAAAATGTAGTATTTTAGAGCAAATAGGCATTGGCCCCCAAGTACGAAGTGCATAACTTGTTATACGCTTTGTACTTAGAACATATATATCCTGTTGTTTAATATACCTTCAATGTTGCAGGCTGAACTAAGAAGCAAAGATGCCTGAAATTCTGACTTGCAAGAAAATGTGAAGTCACAACAAGCAGAAGCTGCAAAAACCAAAGAGGAGATGACCCAAGCCCTGGCCATAATGGAAAAGCTGAAGGAATCTTTCAACAAAGATCGTGCTAACTAGGAAACCGAAAAATCCGTTTTTACTAAAAGAGTTGAAGACGCCGAGGCAGCCCTGAAACCAATTGTAGATGAACTAGCTGGCTTGAAACGGCAAATCAATGCTATGACTTCTGCTATCTTTGGTAAGTATCTGTTTATGTGTTTTGCATAAGTCAATGAACCTTATCACTGACCAGAATGTTGATATAAATCTTTGGTAGGTACTCGGATTGCTCATCTTGGTACAGATATGCGGATGAAGCTCAAAGCAGCGTATACTTTGGTTGAATAGTTGTACTCTGGGTCTCAGCGGGCTATTTGCACGGCAGCTTACAACAAACCGGCCCCAACTTTGATTAAAGAAACACTTGAGAAGCTGGCCATGTTACCAGCCCGTATTGCCGAATTGAAGAATGCAGCTGCCAGAGCAGGAGCTTTAACCGCACTTATTCGAGCCAACGCCTGGATTCCAGACCTTGAAGCGGAGGATATCATTAAAGGATACCCAGGTGTGAAGGAAGACGGTTCAAACTTCGACAATGATGACCTCCGGCGGCTGACCAAACA
This sequence comes from Triticum dicoccoides, assembly GCF_002162155.2. Taxonomy (NCBI): domain Eukaryota; kingdom Viridiplantae; phylum Streptophyta; class Magnoliopsida; order Poales; family Poaceae; genus Triticum; species Triticum dicoccoides. The sequence continues at coordinate 674,671,223 of NC_041388.1, read as the reverse complement.
GATGTGTCCAGTAGCCAGCAAGCTGGCCGATGATACAGACTTGTCCCATTTTCAACCGGTTTATGACGCTGAAGGGAAAAGATAGCCGACCAACATCCATGAATTTGAAGAACTTGTGCCTCCGATTCGTAAGCACACTTATGCTCCTGATATTAACCCCTCCAATCTTATCCATGAAGAAGCAGTATTTTTCAAGCTTTAACTGGAATCGATTGGTCGACGGTTGATTTCCAGCGTCTGGGGAGGGATGAAGAAGTGCCCACACCAACTGACCCTCAACCATCAAACCATCCAGACGAAGCATCCTAAACCGGTCGCCGGTTTACTGGCTACCGTGTGCCGATATTGTGAAAAACAATTATACCATTGGAGCCGCTTTGAAAGCTTCATGTAATAGGATAGCCAAAACTCTGTTATTTGCCATGCCATCGAGCATGTTTTGTAATACCTCGTGACAACTTGTCCCACCTGTTGGGATATATTTATGCATAACCCATGATGAATTGTGTTCCTGGGTACAACAACTTAAAAGTATCTAGCAGTTTACCGCTAGACGGGTCATGATGTCCAAGAAGTATACAATACGTAGATGAATAATCGAAGTGTTTGTATAAAAAGCAATATGTATAACATACCTCATTGGTTGACCAACGGTGTATACGGCAAAGGTGTTAATACCAATCCGGAACGTTGATAACCCCATCCTTATAATGCCGGTTTATATAGTAAACTGGACCGGGATAACTACCGGGTTTTCTTTATAACACTGGTGATTTAGTCAAACCAGATCGGGTCAACAAACACAGGTTTATAACTGATCATGTGCCGACAACTTGTAGTTGAAAAACAAGTCGGGTCAAGGACGCCGGGTTATCAGAAGATACTTATGAACTTCAACAAAAAAACTCAAAAAGGAAAATATGCAAGGCTTTTTACGAGCTGCCAGGCTCCAAATCGAGGCTTTTCATGGGCTGCCAGGCCTCTAAGTTAAACCATTTAACAAAGCCTTTTAAGATGGGCCTCCAATTAACCAATCATCGTTTTAACTTTGACAAGTTCAGGGTCTGTAAAAGATTGACATGTCAAACGTTCGGTGGGTCATACCAGGATTACCTGGACAGGAGTGGCTTACTTGATGAAGGCCGGTTAACCCGGGTTTTTAGGTGAATACACCAGGCTTCCAAGCCGTGGCTTGATAGCCAATTACAAGGGTCCTTTCAAACTCTTTGTTGCTTTGCAAAAAGAGCCCCCAAGTAACTTTGTGAGCTGTGCTCAGTGTGTGCCCATGTTTGAGTCTGTGCTTTGTGCAACACTCTCTTTGGCTCCACATATTTTTCCTTTGTGGCTTAAATGCCTATCAAGAGGTGTAGCTATGGTGTGATAACAACCAAGCCCCCTAGTGATATCCCTTCATGGTTTCAAAACCGATCAAGAGGTGTAGCTATAGTTCAAATATGACAAGGCCCCCTAGTGATTTTCTTTATATCCGTGTAGCTGCTAAGACCGGATTAATAAAAAACTCCGCTTTGTCAGTAAACTCTTATAAGCACACACAGGATGTAAAAAGAACAGATACCCCGCTTGTAACGGAGGCTCCGGTTTATTATATGATATATACATTGTCATAAATATGTACATATGAAGAGCCTATGGCTTCAAGTATAGTAATGCCGAAGAAGAGCTATGTTCCATGGCCGCTTGGTCTCCTCCTCCGATTTACGTGAGTCTTTGTGCTCTCGAACAACAATGAGGTAGTAAGACCCGTTGTGCAGATTCTTGCTGACCACAAAGGGTCTTTCCCAAGGTGGGGATAACTTGTGCATATCAGTTTGGTCCTGGATGAGCCGGAGCACCAAATCGCCTTCTTGAAAGGTTCTGGTTTTAACCCGGCGGCTGTGATAATGTCGGAGATCTTGTTGATAAATCACCAATCGTGCTGCTGCAAGATCACGCTCTTCATCCAACAGGTCTAGGGAATCTTGACGTGCCTTCTCATTATCAGCTTCGACATAGGCTGTCACACGGGGCGAGTCGTGACGGATGTCACTAGGAAGAACTGCCTCCGCTCCATAAACCATGAAGAAAGGTGTGTAACCCGTAGACCTTTTGGGTGTGGTGTTGATGCTCCATAACACAGAAGGTAGCTCCTCAACCCAATAACCCGGTGTACTCTTTAAAGGAACCATAAGCCTAGGTTTGATACGTCATAGAATTTCTTGATTTGCCCTCTCTGCTTGAACATTAGACTGGGGGTGAGCCACCGATGCTAGATCGAGCCGGATGTGCTCACGTTGGCAAAATTCTTCCATCTCCCCTTTTGACAGGTTAGTACCATTATCAGTTATAATGCTGTGTGGAAAACCAAACCGGAATATCACCTTTTTGATGAATTGAACCGCCGTGGCCGCATCACACTTGCTGACTGGCTCTACTTCCACCCATTTGGTGAATTTATCAACTGCTACTAACAGGTGGGTCTTTTGTCCTTGGATTGCTTGAAGGGTCCAACCATATCAAGCCCCCAAGTCGCAAACGGCCAAGTTGTTGGAATCATCCTCAACTCTTGAGCCGGAATGTGCGCACGGCGGGCGAATTTTTGACAACTGTCACATCTCTCGACTAAATCCTCCGCATCAGCATGCGCTGTCAACCAGTAAAAACCATGGCGAAAAGCTTTAGCAACCAAAGACTTCGAACCGGCGTGGTGACCGCAATCCCCTTCATGGATTGGTCGCAAAATCTCAGAACCCTCATGAGGAGAAACACAACGCTGAATTGCTCCTGAAACGCTATAGCGATGTAACTCCCCGTTGAGTATGGTCATGGACTTGGAACGCTGGATTATCTGTCGATCCAATGTTTCATCATTTGGTAACTCGCCCCGGTTCATGTAAGCCAGATATGGGATTGTCCAATCCGGTATGGCATGCAAAGCTGCCACCAATTGAGCCTCCGGATCAGGAATAGCCAAATTTTCTTCGGTTGGTACCTTGACTGACGGATTATGCAATACGTCAAGAAAGACACTTGGCGGAACCGGTTTATGCTAGGAACCAAGACGACTTAAAGCGTCCGCCGCTTCATTCTTTCGCCGGTCTATATGGTCCACCTGATAACCCTTGAAGTGACCAACCACTGTATCCACCTCTCGCCGATATGCATCCATGAGTGGGTCCTTAGAATCCCAAGTGCCAGACACCTGTTGAGCCACTAGATCTGAATTGCCAAAGCACTTAACCCGGCTTAAATTCATCTCCTTAGCCATCCGAGGACCGTGCAGCAAAGCCTCATATTCAGCTGCATTGTTAGTACAAGGGAACATTAAACGGAGGACATAACAAAACTTGTCACCTCGTGGGGAAGTTAGTATGACTCCAGCCCCCGAGCCCTCCAACTGTCTGGACCCATCAAAATGAATAGTCCAATATGTATTATCTGGTTTCTCCTTAGGTGCCTGTAACCCCGTCCAATCATTGATGAAGTCCACGAGTGCCTGTGATTTGATTGTTGTGCGGGGTATATATTTGAGCCCATGAGGCCCGAGCTCAATAGCCCACTTGGCAATTCGGCCAGTTGCTTCTCTGTTTTGAATTATATCTCCCAGAGGGGCTGAACTGACCACTGTGATGGGATGGCCCTGAAAATAGTGTTTGAGTTTCCGGCTTGCCATAAACACTCCATACACCAGCTTGTGACAATGTGGATATCTCTTTTTTGACTCAATGAGTACCTCACTGACATAATAAACTGGCCGTTGAACCGGATATTCCTTGCCAACCTCCTTGCGCTCCACTACGATAGCCACGCTAACAGCTCGGGCATTAGCAGCCACATATAGCAATAACGGCTCCTTATCGATCGATGCTACAAGCACAAGCGGTTCAGCTAATTGGCTCTTCAGATACTCGAACGCTTTATCAGCTGCCTCGCTCTAGACAAAGTTATTTGTTTTCTTGAGCATCTGATATAAAGGGATGGCCTTCTCTCCAAGGCGACTGATAAACCGGCTCAAGGCTGTAATCCGGCCGGCCAGACGTTGAACATCATTGATACACGCCGGTTTAGCCAAAGATGTGATCGCTGAAATTTTTCTGGATTAGCCTCAATGCCTCTATTTGACAACAGAAAACCCAAGAGCTTTCCTGCCGGGACACCAAAGACACACTTCTCCGGATTGAGCATCATCTTGTAAACCCGGAGGTTGTCAAAGGTTTCTCTCAAATCATCTATCAATGTTTCCTCCTTTCTGGATTTTATCACAATATCATCCACATATGCATGAACATTACACCCAATTTGCTTATGAAGGCAATTCTAAACACAACGCTGATAAGTTGCCTGGGCACTCTTGAGTCCAAAGGGTATGGAGACATAGCAGAAGGATCCAAAGGGAGTTATGAAAGCTGTCTTCTCCTGGTTCTTAACCGCCTTTTGGATCTGATGATAACCAGAATAAGCATCGAGAAAACACAAACGGTCACAACCTGCCGTAGCATCAATTACCTGATCAATGCGAGGGAGAGCAAAGGGGTCTGCAGGGCAGGCCTTGTTTAAATCTGTGTAATCCACACACACATACGCCAAGTGCCGTTTTTCTTTAGAACCAGCACCGGATTAGCCAACCACTCTGGATGAAAGACCTCTACGATAAACCCTACGGCCAACAACCGAGCGACCTCTTCACTGATAGCCTTACGCCTTTATTCATTGAAGCGGTGGAGAAACTGCCAGACCGGTTTAAACTTAGGATCAATGTTGAGTGTGTGCTGAGCGAGTGCCCTCGGTACACCTGGCATGTTAGAAGGTTTCCATGCAAAGATGTCCCGATTCTCACGGATGAAGTCGATGAGCACGCTTTCCTATTTGGGATCCAGGTTAGCGCTGATGCTGAACTGTTTGGATGAATCGCGAGGAACAAATTCAACCATCTTAGTATTCGTGGCTGATTTAAGCTTCAATGCTGGATCGTGTTCCATAGTTGGCTTTTTCAAAGAAGTCATGTCTGCTGGATCAACTTGCTCCTTATAGAATTTCAACTCCTCCGTGGCACAAACCGACTCAGCATAAGCCGCATCACCTTCCTCACATTCCAAAACAATCTTTCTGCTTCCATGTATTGTGATAGTCCCCTTATGACCTGGCATTTTAAGCTGTAAATAAACATAACATGGCCTCGCCATGAATTTAGCATAAGCTGCCCTCCCAAACTAGGCGTGGTATGAACTTTTGATTTTTACCACCTCAAATGTCAATGTTTCTGACCTTGAATCATAATCATCTCCAAAAGCCACCTCTAAGGCTATCTTGCCAACAGGATATGCAGACTTACCAGGCACCACACCATGACAAATGATATTTGACGGTTTAAGATTCTTATCTGTCAACCCCATACGGCGGAATGTATCATAATATAGAATGTTGATACTACTTCCCCCATCCATGAGCACTTTAGTAAACTTGTATCCCCCAACTTGAGGGGCTACCACCAGGGCCAAGTGACCCGGATTGTCAACCCGGGGTGGGTGATCCTCTCTACTCCACAAAACGGGTTGCTCAGACTAGCGCAAATATTGAGGTACCGTCGGTTCAACAGAGTGTACCGCCCTCTTGTGAAGCTTCTGATCATGTTTACACAAACTAGTAGTGAAGACATGATATTGCCCGCTGCTTGGGATTGCTCTGGTAACCCGACTGCTGCTGCTGATTCCTCTGATGGTTGTAACCTCCCTGCTGGCCTTGGTGCCCTTGATTAATGTGTCCGGTTTGGTTGCCTTGAAACCCTAAACCGGAACCACCACCTTCGTAACCCGGCCCGTGGAAACCACCTCCTGAACCGCCGGTCGGGCCGTTATCATACTGGAACATATTGGAATTCTGGAAATCCCACATGATATAATAGTCCTTCCAAAGATGCGATGCTCGCTTCTCCTTGGATCCATGCTTTGGACAGGGTTGATTTAACAGGCACTCCAAATTGGGGCCTGAACCTCCGCGCCTCTGGGGATGCTTGCCCTTGCGGCGCTGGCCATTCTCCTGAGCATTGGTGTTAGCGACAAAGTCCAAGCTTTTGTCGGCCTTGCGCTTACCACTGTTCCCATGGCCTGCCGGATTATGCTGCTGACCCTTGGAGTTGCCGTTTTTCTTCCCTTTCCCCGGTTTGTCCTCCTCTGAATCCGGGTCCTTGGTATTATCTGAATCGGCTTACTTAACCAAAGCAGCCATGAGCATTGACATATCATTGCAGTGACGTTTGAGCCTTCCTAACTTCTATTTGAGTGGTAGGAAACGACAATTGCCCTCTAATGTTAACACTGCGGTGTCTGCATTGATACGATCTGATGAGTGCAAAATCGCTGAAACCCGTTTGACCCAATGGGTCGTGGACTCCCCTTCCTCTTGGACACAAGCAACCAGATCCATGATTGACATCGGCTGCTTACAAGTATCTTTGAAGTTCTGGATAAACCGGTGCTTCAATTCGGCCCATGATCCAACAGAGTTAGTTGGTAAGCTCTTACACCAAGTACGAGCTGTTCCTTCCAACATCATGGTGAAATATTTAGCACACACTGCCTCATCCACATCTAACATGTCCATTGCCATCTCATAGCTTTCCACCCACGCTTCTGGTTGTAAATCGGCGGTGTAATTTGGTACCTTACAAGGCCCCTTGAAGTCCTTGGGCAGTCTCACATTACGCAAAGCGGGGGTGAGACACGGCACCCCTAAATACCACACCTGGCTCTACCGAAGCGGTAGGGTGAACCGGAGTATGTTGTCATGCTCCGTGTCGAGCTGCTAACTCAGCCTCCCAACGTGCACGGCCATGGTCCACAACATCCTGCGCATTAGCACCTCCCCCTGCCGGGTTGTTTCCTCGCGGCGAATTTCGGTGACGTGCACTGCTGGACACAGCCGGTTCATCCTCAATGTGTCTGCTATAGCTCCGGCTTGGACGGGGAGTGGAATGAATCCTCTCATGACTGTGTGTATGCCTGCTATTGATTTAGCGCCGTTTGAAGGAGATCTCTGGCCCGACGTGCTTCAACCGCAACTGGTGATTCGCTGTCGGTTGGGAGGGGCTGCTAGGCGTGAAGCGGTGGCCGCAATATTGTCCAACGGGTTTAGATAATGCCCGGGAGGTGTTGGCACATACTGTGGCACAATGTTGTTCCGGCGAGGTGGGTCCATCGTGTGCGGCTAAACCGGCGCTCCTGTTCTCGGTGCCTCCGCCCGGTTATTATGGGTTGGTTACCAGCTCCTACCCCTAGTGTGTTGAAGAGATTTTGCGGCTCATAAACCAAAGGGAGACGCGATCGGTACCTTCTTCTCATAACTTCTTCGGAAGCATTCTGATCCAGCCTAATCCGGTAGGCCTGTGCTTCTAATTCAGCCCGTTCTGTAGCCATCCTAGCGTTATCTGTCGCCAGGTCCGCTTTAGCCTGAGCTATCTGATCTTTTACCTTTGCAATCTCCGCATTATGCTGATCCATGGCTGCTGCATCCACCTCTGCGGCCATCAACTTTGCCAAAGTGTCGAACAAATCAGACAAGACTTGGGCTGGAGGCGGCGCCGAGCTTCCTTCCCCTGCCGGTGTGGCTGTTGTTGAACCGAAGAGTATTGCTGCTGCGGCCAACGAATGAGGTGCTGATTGCGTGCCAGCCATGAAGATGGCGGCCCGGTTTGGCAGATCAGGGGAATCCGGAATACTGTTGCCCTCGGATCCTCCATCAATCCGGCCGTCCTGCAACTGATAAAGCGATTCGGTCTCTCCAGAAGACTCGTCGTAAGAACAAACCACGGTCTCCCCATCGGACGCCGGCCCGTCCTCCTATCTCGCTCCATGGATGACACCTACGAAAACATGCCTCATCACGGGCTGAACCGGCGAAGAACTTGCACGCCGAGCCATTTCGATGATGTCGGTGTAGATGTCCGGCTCAGGGGCCAGTTTGCCGATCTTGCCGATGAAGACGTGAATCCCACCAAAGGGGACCCGGTACCCATATTCGATTGAATCGGCCTCGGGACCCCATCCTGCGTTGTCGATGTAGAGCTTGCCGCGACGACTCTTCGTCATCCGGCCCACATTGTATTGCTACGTCTTGAGCTTGCGTTGGTTTGAGGAAGGGATGATGCAGCAGAGTAGCGTAAGTATTTCCCTCAGTTTTTGAGAACCAAGGTATCAATCCAGTAGGAGGCCACGGGCAAGTCCCTCGTACCTACGGAACACAAAGAGCTCAACGCAACCAACGCGATTAGGGGTTGTCAATCCCTTCACGGTCACTTACGGAAGTGAGATCCGATAAATAATATTTTTGGTATTTTTGATATAAAGATGCAAAGTGAAAAGTAAAAGGCAAAGTAAAAACAAAACAAGATTAAAGTGATGGAGATTGATATGATGAGAATAGACCCGGGGGCCATAGGTTTCACTAGTAGCTTCTCTCGAGAGCATAAGTTTTCTACGGTGGGTGAACAAATTACTGTTGAGCAATTGACAAAATTGAGCATAGTTATGAGAATATCTAGGCATGATCATGTATATGGGCATCACGTCCGTGACATGTAGATCGAAACGATTCTGCATCTACTACTATTACTCCATCATCGACCGCTATCCAGCATGCATCTAGAGTATTAAGTTAAAAATAGAGTAACCCTTTAAGCAAGATGACATGATGTAGAGAGATAAATTAATGCAATATGAAATAAACCCCATCTTGTTATCCTCGATGGAAACGATACAATACGTGTCTTGCTGCCCCTTCTGTCACTGGGAAAGAACACCGCAAGATCGAACCCAAAGCTAAGCACTTCTCCCATGGCAAGAACTACCAATCTAGTTGGCCAAACCAAATGGATAATTCGAAGAGACTTGCAAAGATAACCAATCATACACAAAAGAATTCAGAGAAGATTCAAATGTAGATAGACTTGATCATAAACCCACAATTCATCGGTCTCAACAAACACACCACAAAAGAAGAAGATTACATCGAATAGATCTCCACAAGAGAGGGGGAGAACATTGTATTGAGATCCAAAAAGAGAGAAGAAGCCATCTAGCTACTAACTATGGACCCGAAGGTCTGAGGTAAACTACTCACACTTCATCGGAGGGTTTATGATGATGTAGAAGCCCTCCGTGATGACGGCCCTCTCCGGCGGAGCTCCGGAACAGGCCCCAAGATGGGATCTCGTGGATACAGAAAGTTGCGGAGGTGGAATTATGTTTTTGGCTCCTGTTCTGATCGTTTGGGGGGTACGTGGGTATATATAGGAGGAAGGAGTACGTCGGTGGAGCACCGAGGGGCCCACAAGGCAGGGGGTGCGCCCTGTAGGGGGGGGGGCGCCCCCTACCCTCGTGACCGCCTTCGGTACTTCTTGGAGTAGGGTCCAAGTCTCCTGGGTCTTATCCGAGAAGAAAATCATGTTCCAAAAATCATTTTTCTGTTTGGACTCCGTTTGATATTCTGTTTCTTCAAAACACTAAAATTGGCAAAAAACAGCAATTCTGGGCTGGGCCTCCGGTTAATAGGTTAGTCCCAAAAATAATATAAAAGTGGAAAATAAAGCCCAATATAGTCCAAAACAGTAGATAATATAGCATGGAGCAATCAAAAATTATAGATACGTTGGAGACGTATCAGGCATCCCCAAGCTTAATTCCTACTCGTCCTCGAGTAGGTAAATGATAAAAAGAGAACTTTTGATGCGGAGTGCTACTTGGCATAATTTCAATACAAAATTTCTTAATTGTGGTATGGATATTCAGATTAGAAAGATTCAAGACAAAAGTTCATATTGACATAAAGTATAATAACACTTCAATCATACTAATAAAGTAATTATGTCTTCTCAAAATAACATGACCAAAGATAGTTATCCCTACAAAATCATATAGTCTGGCTATGCTCTATCTTCACCACACAAAGTATTTAAATCATGCACAACCCCGATGACAAGCCAAGCAATTGTTTCATACTCTAACTTTTTCAAAACTTTTTCAATCTTCACGCAATACATGAGCGTGAGCCATGGACATAGCACTATGTGGAATAGAAGGGTGGTTGTGGAGAAGACAAAAAGAGGGGAAGATAGTCTCACATCAACTAGGCGTATCAACGGGCTGTGGAGATGCCCACCAATAGATATCAATGTGAGTGAGTAGGGATTGCCATGCAACGGATGCACTAGACTATAAGTATATGAAAGCTCATCAAAAGAAACTAAGTGGGTGTGCATCCAACTCACTTGCTCATGAAGACCTAGGGCAATTTGAGGAAGCCCATCATTGGAATATACAAGCCAAGTTCTATAATGAAAAATTCCCACTAGTATATGAAAGTGACATAACGAGAGACTCTGTATCATGAAGATCATGGTGCTACATTGAAGCACAAGTGTGGTAAAAGGATAGTAACATTGTCCCTTCTCTCTTTTTCTCTCATTTTTTTTATTTGGGCCTTTTCTCTTTTTTTATGGCCTCTTTTTTTCGTCCGGAGTCTCATCCCGACTTATGGGGGAATCATAGTCTCCATCATCCTTTCCTCACTTGGGACAATGCTCTAGAAAATGATGATCATCACACTTTTATTTTTCTTACAACTCAACAATTACAACTCGATACTTAGAACAAATATGACTCTATATGAATGCCTCCGGCGGTGTACCAGGATATGCAATGAATCAAGAGTGACATGTATGAAAGAATTATGAATGGTGGCTTTGCCACAAATACGATGTCAACTACATGATCATGCTAGCTATATGACAATGATGGAGCGTGTCGTAATAAACGGAACGGTGGAAAGTTGCATGGCAATATATCTCGGAATGGCTATGGAAATGCCATGATAGGTAGGTATGGTGGCTGTCTTGAGGAAGGTATATGGTGGGTGTATGATACCGGCGAAAGGTGCGCGGTATTAGAGAGGCTATCAATGGTGGAAGGATGGGAAAAAGTGCATATAATCCATGGACTCAACATTAGTCATAAAGAACTCATATACTTATTGCAAAAATCTAGAAGTTATCAAAGCAAAGTATCACATGCATGCTCCTAGGGGGATAGATTGGTAGGAAAAGACCATCGCTCGTCCCCGACCGCCACTCATAAGGAAGACAATCAATAAATAAATTATGCTCCGACTTCATCACATAACGGTTCACCATACGTGCATGCTACGGGAATCACAAACTTTAACACAAGTATTCTTTAAATTCACAACTACTAAACTTGCATAACTCTAATATTATCACCTCCATATCTCAAAACAATTATCATGCTTCAATCTTCTCTTAGTATTCAACGCTCTCAAAAGAAAATTCCACATATCTTGAACACCAAGCATATTTATATTAAGCAAATTACCATGCTATTAAGACTCTCAAAATAATTTAAGTGAAGCATGAGAGATCAATAGTTTCTTTAAAACAAACCACCACCATTCTCTAAAATATCTAAGTGAAGCACATAGAGCAAAATTATAACGCTCAAAAGATATAAGTGAAGCACGTAGAGCAAAACTACATAGCTCAAAAGATATAAGTGAAGCACATAGAGTATTCTATCAAAATTTAATTCATAGATGACTCTCTCAAAAGGTGTGTACAGCAAGGATGATTGTGACACACTAACAAACAAAGACACAAATAATACAAGACGCTCCAAGCAAAACACGTATCATGTTGGTGAATAAAAATATAGCTCCAAGTAAATTACCGATGGAAGTGGACGAAAGAGGGGATGCCTTCCGGGGCATCCCCAAGCTTTGACTTTTTGGTGTCCTTGGATTATCTTGGGGGTGACATGGGCATCCCCAAGCTTAGGCTCTTGCCACTCCTTGTTCCATAATCCAGCAAAAGAACTCACCCAAAACTTGAAAACTTCACAACACAAAACTCAATAGAAATCTCGTGAGCTCCGTTAGAGAAAGAAAACAAAAGACCACTTCAAGGTACTATAATGAACTCATTATTTATTTATTTTGGTGTTAAACCTACTGTATTCCAACTTCTCTATGGATTATAAACTATTTTACTAACCATAGATTCATCAAAATAAGCAAACAACACACGAAAAACAGAATCTGTCAAAAACAGAATAGTCTGTAGTAATCTGTAGCTAGCGCAAGATCTGGAACCCCAAAAATTCTAAAATAAATTGATGGACGTGAGGAATTTATCTATTAATCATCTTAAAAAATAATTAACTAAATATCACTCTTAAAATAAAAATGACAGCAGTTCTCGTGAGCGCTAAAGTTTCTGTTTTTTACAGCAAGTTCAACAAGACTTTCCCCAAGTCTTCCCAACGGTTCTACTTGGCACAAACACTAATTAAGCACAAAAAAACACAACCAAAACAGAAGCTAAATAATTTATTTATTGAATAACATCAAGTATAAATATTGGGTTGACTCCCAACAAGAGCTTTTCTTTAAAGCCTTATAGCTAGGCTTTGATAAGTTTAATGATGCTCACATGAAAGACAAGAATTGAAGCACAAAAGGAGCATCATAAAGCATGTGAAAAACACATCTAAGTCTAACATACTTCCTATGCATAGGAATCTTATAGGCAAACAAATTATCAAGGCAAGCAAAAACTAGCAGATGCAAGGAAGCGGAAAGAAACAATAGCAATCTCAACATAACGAGAGGTAATTTAGTAACATGAAGATTTCTACAACCATATTTTCCTCTCTCATAGTAATTACATGTAGGATCATAAGCAAATTCAACAATAAGCTATCACATAAAATATTTTCAACATGATCCACATGCATGCAAAGTTGACACTCTTCCAAAATAGTGGGATTAACATTAACTAAAGTCATGACTTCTCCAAACCCACTTTTATCAAGATTTTCATAAGATTGAACATTCTCCAAATATGTGGGATCTAAAGTTGACACTCTTCCAAACCCAATTTCAATAATATTGCAAACACTATTATAAATCTCATATTAATCATGGGGTTTAAATAAATTTTCAAGATCATAAGAAGAATCACCCCAATCATAATCATTGCAACAAGTAGTAGACATAGCAAAACTAGCATCCCCAAGCTTAGGGTTTTGCATATTATTAGCACAATTGACATCAAGAGAATTTGTAATAAAATCATTGCAATCGTGCTTTTTATTCAAAGATCTACAATGAGTCACTTCATAAGGCACTTCATCACGATTTTCAGATTTATGGATTTCAGGCAAAAGCTTATAAAGATAATCTAGTGCATCCAAATCACTAGGAATTGGTTCACCATAATTGGATCCCTTAAAAAGATTGGCAAGCGGATGAGGATCCATAGATCTTAAGTTCTCTGTTTAGTAATAAATAAACAACTATTCCAACCATACGAGCAAACAAGAAACAGGCAAAAGGAGGCAAATAGAGAAAGAGAGGGAGCATAGAGAGAGAGAGAGAGGGCGAATAAAATGGCAAGGGTGAAGTGGGGGAGAGGAAAACGAGAGGCAAATGGCAAATAATGTAATGCGAGAGATAGGGATTGTGATGGGTACTTGGTATGTTGACTTTTTGCGTAGATTCCCCGGCAACTGCGCCAGAAATCCTTCTTGCTACGTCTTGAGCTTGCGTTGGTTTTCCCCGAAGAGGAAGGGATGATGCAGCAGAGTAGCGTAAGTATTTCCCTCAGTTTTTGAGAACCAAGTTATCAATCCAGTAGGAGGCCACACGCAAGTCCCTCGTACCTACACAACACAAAGAGCTCAACACAACCAACGCGATTAGGGGTTGTCAATCCCTTCACGGTCACTTACAGAAGTGAGATCCGATAAATAATATTTTTGGTATTTTTTTATATAAAGATGCAAAGTGAAAAGTAAAAGGTAAAGTAAAAACAAAACAAGATTAAAGTGATGGAGATTGATATGATGAGAATAGACCCGGGGGCCATAGGTTTCACTAGTGGCTTCTCTCGAGAGCATAAGTTTTCTACGGTGGGTGAAAAAATTACTGTTGAGCAATTGACAGAATTGAGCATAGTTATGAGAATATCTAGGCATGATCATGTATATAGGCATCACGTCCGTGACAAGTAGATTGAAACGATTCTGCATCTACTACTATTACTCCACTCATCGACCGCTATCCAGCATGCATCTAGAGTATTAAGTTAAAAACAGAGTAACCTTTAAGCAAGATGACATGATGTAGAGAGATAAATTCATGCAATATGAAATAAACCCCATCTTGTTATCCTCGATGGAAACAATACAATACGTGTCTTGCTGCCCCTTCTGTCACTGGGAAAGAACACCGCAAGATCGAACCCAAAGCTAAGCACTTCTCCCATGGCAAGAACTACCAATCTAGTTGGCCAAACCAAGCGGATAATTCGAAGAGACTTGCAAAGATAACCAATCATACATAAAAGAATTCAGAGAAGATTCAAATATTGTTCATATATAGACTTGATCATAAACCCACAATTTATCGGTCTCAACAAACACACCGCAAAAGAAGAAGATTACATCGAATAGATCTCCACAAGAGAGGGGGAGAACATTGTATTGAGATCCAAAAAGAGAGAAGAAGCCATCTAGCTACTAACTATGGACCCGAAGGTCTGAGGTAAACTACTCACACTTCATCGGAGGAGCTATGATGATGTAGAAGCTCTCCGTGATGACGACCCTCTCCGGCGGAGCTCCGGAACAAGCCCCAAGATGGGATCTCGTGGATACAGAAAGTTGCGGCGGTGGAATTAGGTTTTTGGCTCCTGTTCTGATCGTTTGGGGGTACGTGGGTATATATAGGAGGAAGGAGTACGTCGGTGGAGCACCGAGGGGCCCACGAGGCAGGGGGCACGCCCTGTAGGGGGGGCCTACCCTCGTGACCGCCTCCGGTACTTGTTGGAGTAGGGTCCAAGTCTCCTGGGTCTTATCCGAGAAGAAAATCACGTTACAAAAAGAATTTTTCTGTTTGGACTCTGTTTGATATTTTGTTTCTTCGAAACACTGAAATAGGCAAAAAACAACAATTCTGGGCTGGGCCTCCGGTTAATAGGTTAGTCCCAAAATTAATATAAAAGTGGAAAATAAAGCCCAATATAGTCCAAAACAGTAGATAATATAGCATGGAGTAATAAAAAATTATAGATAGGTTGGAGACGTATCACGTATCCCTTGTGTCCATCAAAGCTGCACTTTAAGAACTCGAAACCATTGTGTGACGGCCCCATGGTGGGCGCCAACTGTTGTGGATTTCTCGCGGCAGATGTCCTTGTGAAAGGACTTAGTCGTGGAGCCATCGCAACGGGTTAACTTAAAGGGGTTAAACCGGACAAGGGGACGTGAGGAGTTTTACACTAGTTCGGCCCCTTCAAGGAAGGTAAAAGCCTACGTCTAGTTGTGATTGGTATTGCTAGGGTTTCGAAGGCCAGGGAGCGAATCCGCTTGTCTGGCTCTTGAGTTGTTGTCTATCCCTAATCCGCTACTGGGTCGTCCCTTTATATACATAGGTTGACGCCCGCCGGTTTATAGAGTCCCGAAGCCGGATCATAAACGTGTCGGGTTCGGTCTCTATCCTTCCTATCTTACAACACAAGTTACATGACCAGGTCGGTTTACATCTACAGGCTTTAAGCCGCCTTTGGGCCTTGGCCCTTCGTAAAGCGCCATCATTCTTGCATCTTCATGGGCTTCTAACCTTCAAGGAGTTAACCCAGCTACTCCTGGCCGGTTTACATCCAGTAGTAATATCCCCAACAGTATTGGAATCTGGATTTTATTGGCCTACTCTCTTCAAGGATGCCCGTAAGTTTGTCTTGTCTTGTGATGAATGCCAAAGAATAGGTAATATAGGTAAGCGTCAAGAAATGCCTATGAATTATTCACTTGCTATTGAACCATTTGATGTTTGGAGATTTTATTACATGTGACCTTTTCCTTCCTCTAATGGTTATACACATATTTGGTTGCTGTTGATTATGTTACTAAATGGGTAGAAGCTATTTCAACCAGTAGTGCTGATCACAACACCTCTATTAAGATGCTTAAGGAAGTTATTTTCCCAAGGTTTGGAGTCCCTAGATATTTAATGACTGATGGTGGTTCACACTTTATTCATGGTGCTTTCCGTAAGATGCTTGTCAAGTATGATGTTAATCATATAATTGCATCACCTTATCATCTCAGTCTAGTGGTCAAGTTGAACTTAGCAATAGAGAAATAAAATTAATTTTGCAAAAGACTGTTAATAGGTCCGGGAAGAATTGGTCTAAGAAATTAGATGATGCACTTTGGGCTTATGGAACAGCATATAAAAATCCTATGGGTATGTCTCCTTATAAAATGGTTTATGGAAAAGCATGTCATTTGCCTCTTCAGTTAGAACATAAAGAATATTGGGTAATCAAAGAACTCAATTACGATTTTCAAACTTGCTGGTGAAAAGAGCTTATTTGATATTAGCTCTCTAGATGAATGGAGAACCCAAGCTTATGAAAATGCAAAATTATTCAAAGAAAAAGTAAAAAGATGGCATGATAAAAGAATTCAAAAGCGTGATTTTAAAGTCGGAGAATATGGTCTTTTGTACAACTCTTGTTTCAGATTCTTTGCAGGAAAACTCCTCTCAAAATGGAAAGGCCCATACATCATCGAGGAGGCTTACCAGTCGAGAGGCATTAAAATAAATAATTCCAAAGGTACTAACCCGAAGGTTGTCAATGGGCAATGAATAAAGAATTATATCTCAGGTGCACGCATTAATATTGGAAGTAATATTATCCAAACATGACACCGGAAGAACACATAAAAGAGTCCTTCCGGAACACTCGAGAATCATGAAAATAAGGAGGTACATGATACGGTAAGTAAACGGACTCAGGAAAATCCGCAAAAACATTTTTTTATCCATTTTGGAATATATAAGAATTTTGGGAATAAAGAAACTTCCTGCCTGGTGCGCCCAGGTGGGCTGTGCCCACCTGGGACACCTTCCGTACTCCATTTTCCTACCATATACTTATCCTCCAAGATAAAAAAATATATAGTCCTCGAACCTGTTGATCACCGTATCGCAGAGAAATCCTTTGTTCTCTTTTCTTGCTGTTTTCTCTCAGATCTGTAGGGCCAAGCATCATGTATTCTTCTTCCTCCAACAACGTAGAAGAGGATGCTTGGTTGATGAAGATCGAGCTGAAGAGAGAAGAGCTTGTGGAAGCCGTCGGAGGAGATTAGAGGAAGGAGGTTACCGTAGATCAGCCTCCGGTATTCAAACAGGTGCTGCCAGCTGAAGAGGAGGAGGAAGATATCTTTAAACCTTACCTTAATCATCTTACTCATGCTGAGATTGAAGCCTTTCGTATCTCACTCATGAAAATATTCTGCATCAAGAGCACATCACCCATCTCCGGGGCGTCATCTGTCGATTGGAAAATCTCTTGATCCTTAAGGACAAAATCGCTTCATCACCACCATCATCATCTTCACCACCAAAGGAGAATTGAATATCGGGTATGGGCACTCCCCTTGGCTTCCACCAAGCTTGGGGGAGGTGCCCCGGTATCGTATCATCCCACTATCTTTTTGCTTTTACTTATTCTAGTTCGATCATTTTGCTTTAGATGAATAAAAGTTTAGTTCGATCCTTTTTTTCTTAAGAGTTTCCTTAGTCATCTATCCTTGTAATCGTGTGCAAGTTATATAATAAAGTTTAGTATGATTTTTTGCTTTCCTTACTTTCATGTTGCAAATAAGAGAAAGGAAATAAATGAAGAAAAGATTATATACTAATCCTATCGTGGGTGATGGCTCCACATAAGGAAAATTATAAGTAGAAATTTTTATAAGAGATTGACAAACATAGCATTAGTCAATGATGCAACTGATGAAAGAATTAATAAGGGAAGAGAAGATTCACATATAAATATACTATCCTAGAAATCTTTCATGATTGTGAGCCCTCATCAAAATATTATATGCCAAAATTGTTGAACTTGCACAAGGAAGACAACTTAATGATTTATGTTTGTTCATATTCACATAGAAGTCATATTGTCATAGATCCTTTAACATGTGGTGCTTGCCCCTATCTTTGCTAGCCAAAAAAATTCTGCACTAAGTAGATATACTACATGTGCATCCAAAAACCCTTAAACCCGAATCTTATTTTCAAGTTTCCACCACACCTACCTAGGGATTGAGCAAGATCCCTCAAGTAAGTTGTCATCGGTGCAAAAAGGCAATAAAAATTACTTCTAAAAGTATGAGATCATTTACTGTAAGAGAAAATTGAGCGTTGCACGAACTTGTGATGGTGAAGAATAAAAGCGACAGACTACATAATAAAGGTCGCTATCACAAGAGGCAATGCAACATGACGTTCTTTTGCACTAAGGGATTGAGCATACAAACAGATAAGCGCATGGCAACCTCTCCTTCCCTCTGCGAAGGGGCTATCTTTTAATTTTATGAATTTACTTTTATGCAAGAGTCAAAGTTTTTCTCTCTATTCCTTTTACTTTTCTCCTTTGGCAAGCCTCATGTGGTGAGGAAAGATCTAGGTATATATGTCCAGTTGAATATGGGCGGCATGAGTTATTATTGTTGACATCACCCTTGAGGTGAGTACGTTGGGAGGAGAAACCATAAGCCCCTATCTTTCTATGTGTGTCCGGTTGAAACGTTTTGCTGATGGGTACGAGGTGAGTGTTAGCAATCATAGAAGACTATATGATGGTTGAGTATGTGGACTTGCCTAAAGGCTCTGACACGTGACCCTTCCTGAAAAGATGATGAATTGTAGTTGCAAAGTTGACTGACAACATAGTTTGTTGGTTTCTAATAGAGTTTTGCTTTATACTTCGATTGTGTGATGAACTATTTCTTATTCATGAGAAGTATATGATAAAAGTTCTATGATAAAATTCCTATGTTTAATTTTATTGCTGTTATAATAATCAGCATGATGCTTCTATGTCTGTATTTTGTTTTTATCGACACCTCTCTCTCAAAGCATGTGGACATGTTTTTCGATTTTGGTTTGCACTTGCGGACAAGCGAGGTCTAAGCTTGGGGGAGTTGATACGTCCATTTTGCATCATGTTTTCTTACTGTTATTTATAATGTTTTTTTCCATAATAATGCCTTTTGGAGTAATTCTAATGCATTTTCTCTCATAATTGGCAAGGTACACACCAAGAGGGAGAATTCTGGCAGCTGGAAATCTGGACATGGAAAAGCTACGCCAAGCCACCTATGCTCCACAACTCCAAACAAGCTGAAACTTCATGGAGATTTTTTTTGGATTATTTGAGAATTACTGGAGAAAATAACCACCAGAGGGCCCCACCAGGTGGGCACAACCCACCTGGGCGCGCCAGGGCGCGCCTGGGCGCGCCAGGGAGCCCATGCGTGCCCTAGTGGGTTGTGCCCTCCTCGGCCCACCTCCGGTGCCCATCTTTTGGTATATAAGTCATTTAGATCTAGAAGAAATAAGTAGGGGACTTTCGGGACGAAGCGCCACCGCCTCGAGGCGGAACTTGGGCAGGAGCACTTTTGCCCTCTGGCGGAGTGATTCCACCGGGAGAACTTCCCTCATGAAGGGGAAAATCATCATCATCATCATCACCAACAACTCTCCCATCTTGGGGAGGGCAATCTCCATCAACATCTTCAACATCACCATCTCCTCTCAAACCCTAGTTCATCTCTTGTGTTCAATCTTGTTAGCGGAACTATAGATTGGTACTTGTGGGTGACTAGCTAGTAGTGTTGATTACATCTTGTATTTGATTACTATATGCTTTATATATTGGAAGATTATATGTTCATATTCATTATGCTATTTCTATACCTAATAATAAAGGACAGAAACTTTCATAGTTCTCTATAAGTCTTTATTTTATATCCGTTGATTTTATGTTAACCATACAGATTGACGGCTAAGATTTAAAAGGAGTTAGGTTTTTTTCTCCTTCCGTCACCCCTTAAGAGACAAACTTTACATCTATTTTCCCGTAAAAAAAAGAATCTTTACATCTATTTCTGTACAAAAAAATTGACTAGCAGGGTTGTGATTCGAACTCTAGACCACCCTGTTGATAACACATATAATAACCATCCAACCAGATAACACTGTTATTCTTCCATAGAGATAAAATCTATGTGTACGTACTGGATGGATGGAGACTATGGTTCGGCCCATCAGCATTGCACGGCTCCGACGCTATACAAAATCCCCACCTCGCCTCCTTAAATAAAATTCTTTCTATTTATATATGTTTTTAATTTCCCTGGTATCAAGGAGTCATCATAGGAATTAATAAGCAAAGGAAGAAAGGAAAGGATTGAGTCAAAGAAATAAGGAAGACTTGCCAGAAATAAGGAAAGGAGCGCTTCGTGGATTCAGAAATAAGGAAAGGAATAACGAAGGAAAGGAGCCCTGATGGATTCATCACATCCTATGCTGATGGGGCTGGAAATAAGTAATGGAATAATAACGGACGGAAGCAAAGTATTTGGTAACGGGGCTGGACGGGGGAGAAGGCATGAGGTACTTGCAAATCCTGATCGAGTACGTCCTGGTGCAAGCGAAGAGTGGACAACTAATCATCATCTGCTCATATTAATCTTCCATCCTACTCCCTCCGTTCCCAAATACAAGTCTTTCTAGAGATTCCAACAAGTGACTACATACAGAGCAAAATGAGTGAATCTACACTCTAAAATATGTCTACATGCATCTATATGTTATAGTCTATTTGAAATGTCTTAAAAGACTTATATTTAGGAACGGAGGGAGTACATTAGTTTGTTATGTACGTGTATGCAATTATGCAAGGAGTTGAAGGCAAGCACCGGCAGGCTGCATACGACTGGAACGAGATTGATTTTTAATCTCCGGGTGTCCCTACAACCTCACGAACAGTAATAACTTATGAAAAAACAAAACATTTTAAAAAAGGAATCCATGACATCAAATATGCCCAAAGTTTTAAGCACTGGTTTTATTTTTCATGTATAGAGCTCATCGAATGATATTTCTCGACAAAAAAATGCAAGCACCAAAAATGTTTGAGCATATTTGATGTCACAAAATTACAGTTTTCTTATTTGTTTTTTATATTTTTTTACTATTTATGGGGGTGTAGGGATACCTGGGAGCTACAACACCTTTTTCTCGTTAATAATTGAAATCACATGGGTTCATATCGTTGGCTAACATCAACCGTAGATCAAAACCTTTCTTGAATTGGTCTGCTGTAGTTTTTTTTCTCTCAGGCAATTTTGGTCGTGTCTGGTGTGGTGATAATCCATGCCAGCCAAAGTATTCCAGATGCCACACGGATGTGGTCATGGTGGGTGTGCGTCTTTTCCATGGTGAGTCGGAATCAGAATCAAATCGAGCGAAGATGGCAGATCAGATCGAAAAACTCTTTGCTAGAATTTCTAACCAGGTGGCCTTGATCTCATCAAATAGAAGTTATGACCCTATTTTTTCGCCCGACCAATTCTTTTTCATGTTAAATGATGTTTGTTCTGCAGGGAACCACAAACATACATTGTAGTCTTTTCTTGGGTTGTAGAAATATGAGCTATTAAACTACGTTGCCAGTGGGTCGATGTCTTGAGAAGGCTCAATTTAAGATGAAAGATTGAATTGGTCTTCGGTTATATTCGCATCGAGGGGAGGAGGTACAGAGGAGAATCCAAGCAAAGGAGAGAAAATTCAAGCCCTTGAGAGCTTCGAGTTGAAATAGACAGCGTGGACCTATTTGATGGTGGGGAGAGGGGTTGATGCATGCTTATTGCCATACGATCGTGTAACTTTTGCTCCCATTGCAATGCATGGGCATACTTGCTAGAAATACTCCTATGATCATGAGCATGTTTATCATTTGTGAGTAGTTACCTTTGTTCTTGAGGTCACGGGAGAAATCATGTTGCAAGTAATCATGTGAATTTGATATGTGTTCGATATTTTGATAGTATGTATGTTGTGATTCCCTTAGTGGTGTCATGTGTACGTCGACTACAGGACACTTCACCATATTTGGGCCTAAGGGAATGCATTGTGAAGTAGAAATTTGATGATGGGTTGCGAGAGAGACATAAGCTTAAACCCTACTTTATGCGCTATTCCGTAAGGGGACGATTGGATCCAAAAGTTTAATGCTTTGGTTAGAATTTATTCTTAATACTTTTCTCATAGTTGCGGATGCTTGCGGGAGGGCTAATCATAAGTAGGAGGTTTGTTCAAGTAGGAACATCACCTAAGCACCGGTCCACCCACATATCAAATTATCAAAGTAGCGAACACGAATTATACCAACATGATGAAAGTGACTAGATGTGTGACGCCCCGAGTCCGATGTGCCAGGTGTCTTCCCATTATTCGCCGTCGTTCCCATGTCATCCGCTTGCGTGTTGCATTTTTCCATGTCATCATGTGCATTTCATCTGCATGCTTTTCAAAACTTGCATCCGTCCGAGTCTCCCAGTTCTCTTCGTTGTCCGTTCTGAGCCCAACCACACTCTCACATGCACCCGCTGCACCTCTCAGTTCTCATTTCGTGAGCGGGATAAAAATGTTCTCGGAATGGGCCGATATTTGTCGAGTGGCCTTGGTATATCACCGGTAGACCGCCTGTCAAATTTCGTTCCATTTGGAGGTCGTTTGATGCCTCAACGGTTAACCACGTTAACCGAAGCCCTCGTTCTCTTTACAACCCAGCACCCCTCCAGAACAGCCCACTAGCCCATCTAAACCCCCTCCATGCTCTTCCCCGTTGGATCACGATCGTGTGGGCGAAAACCGCACCTCAATAGCACTCTCCTAGCTCCCTCTACCTATAAAAAGGCACCTTCCCCTCCATTTTCGGGCAAAACTCTAGTCTCCCCTCTCCCGCCGCCACCGGATGCGTCCGCCGATGGTTGAACGTGTGCACCGCTGCCCCACGCCCAATCGGGAGCCGCCACATCAGCCCTAGCGCCCCTGCCGCCCGTGCCTCACCCGCCGGCCCGCCATGCCCACGCGGGGCCCTCCCGCCCAAGCCGCACCCTGCCACCAGCTCCCCGCCGCCGTCCAGCCGCACTGCCGCCCGCCTTGCTGCCCCGCGCCATCCCCATCGCCGAGCGCTGCCTCCACCGCGAGCTCGAGCCGTGCGTGCCCCACGCCGCCCTTCGTCGCAACCGGCCAGATCCGGCGTGCCGCGACCGGATCCGCCCGTCCCCAACCCCGGCCGGCCTTTTCCGACCTCCTCCGGCCATCTTCTCGCCCTCGCCGGCAACGTGCTCATCGCTTCCTCAGTTCGTGCACCACCAAACCCTAGATCCGAGGTAGTGAATTTTGTCTAAGTCCCAGTTTTTCAATGTGATGTGTGCATCTTCATCATGCTATAACTTTGTGCATACTGCTCCGTTTTATGTGTATGATATATTAAAATATTCATCTCTGAATGCTGATGGTGGTGTAGTTTGCATGCAGTTACTGTCAATATTTTTACCTTAATCATCGTTGAAAAAGTGCTAAATGTTATAACCTATTGGAAGTTATCATAACTTGTTGATTTGTCTTTTTAATAGCATTTTGTGTGTCTATCTTTTGAGCAGCATGTCAACATATTTTAGAAGCATATTCATGCCATGCTTACAGTGGTGTAATTCATGCGTTTTTATGTGCCCTGTGGTGACTAGCACAAGCATGCTAAGTAGGGCACTTGTTGTTGCTGATTTACAGTCTGAATCTGCTATATGATGTTGCCATGTTAACTTGTTGCTACAAGTGTATCCATGCATAATCTGGAGATGCTCAGTAAGGATGTTTTGTAGGTCTTGTTATGCTTTATCCATCCATGCCTTCTTTTGCATTTATAGCCTACTGTAGGTTGTTGTTATCATGCTCTAAAATTGCTAAATAATTTTGTTGGTAGTTTGTTAACAGTAAGTTCATTTTTGCCATGTGAATAGCTAGGGTTCTATGTATCCTATGGCCTTTTTCTTGCCATGAGTACCTGTACAAATATGCCTTCTTATTGTTGGTTACATTCACTTGCCATGATATGCTTTATGTTGAGTTAACCAAGCTTGCAAACATGTCTACTTGTCGTTGTTTCTGCCATTTTCGCTAAATCCCACTAAGTCTGTGAATCTGTTATCATTTGCATTCTTGCCATGATGTTTTGAGCCTGTTCTTGTGCTTTCTAGGAGTAGCTCAGTGATCATATTTTGTATTTATTGACATGTACATGCTCGTCATGCCCTTCTATGCCATGAAATGTTCTTGTAGCATACACTTTTGTTGTCTCAAAGTATGCATCATGAATTGGTTTTCTGCCATACTCTGTTTTTCACAAAGTCTGGGAATCTGTTATGACTTGCAATCTTGTCTTGATGATTTCCATTGATCTAGAGGTTATATGGAGACTCTTAGTAATCATGTTTTGCCATGTTTAACCTGTAATTTAAT
Source organism: Triticum dicoccoides (assembly GCF_002162155.2). Lineage (NCBI taxonomy): Eukaryota > Viridiplantae > Streptophyta > Magnoliopsida > Poales > Poaceae > Triticum > Triticum dicoccoides. The sequence continues at coordinate 674,646,776 of NC_041388.1, read as the reverse complement.
GACATGCTTTTGCTTGTTATGTACTTGCACTATAGCCTCATTGTTGCATGCCTCCAACATGTCAACATGTTATTTCTGCTCACATGTAAGCCCTGTTTTCCACTAAGTCATAATCTGTGTTACAAAGTGGCTTGTTGCATTGATCATGTTGGTTTAATCTTGATGACTATAAACCTGAACCTTGATGTTATTTGAAGAATGTTACCTGTTCATCAAGTGCATTTCATCGTTGTCTCGATCTTGTTCTTGTAGCATGATGTTTTGATGCTTGCAATATGCCTAGGAAAGTAGCATGTCATGGAATTGTCACGGCAGATGTCCTTAGTGTCAGGACTTAGTCATGAGGCCAACACATCTATATGGTAGCTTGAGAGGGGTTGATCGGGATCGAGAGACGCAACACACAAGACAAGGATTTAGACAACTTCGAGCCCCGGGAAACATCATCCGGTAATAGCCCTACATGCTGTTTGTGGCTAGGTCTCACTATGCTCATGAGGGAGTCGACGGTAAACCGGCTCTTTGTGTCTAGCCCTAGAGATTGTTTCTTCTTGCTTGTCCCTCTTTGGGGAGCACTGCCCCTCCTTATATATGTTGAATGCGTGGGTTATATGACTAGTCCTAGTAGGATTAGGATTACTCTATTACAGGTGGAGTCCTAGTCTTGCTTCCTTTATAAGGGCATATTCCATATGCCTTTCCTTGTAAACCGGCCCACCATAGTATGAACCGGCCTTCTGGGCCTTGGGCCTTGTCATCCGTCTGTCCCTCCCGCCAGGTTACCAGTGAGTCGCTAAGTCTGGCCGGGTTATAATTCGTGTCGGGTTATGCCGTGGGGTATATCCCCGACATTAGCCCCCAGTTTAATTTGGATTTATCCATGTTAAACTGATCTGCAACATAAACACAAGAACAAACTTGGCGGGTTGTGCTCCGGGTTAAAAATTCTTGTAAACCGACACCTGATCATCTTTAAGTCCTTGTTATTTCCTTCTTGATACAAGCCCATGAACTCATAGCAAATCTCCTTTAGTAGATACGTTCAAACTTTGTGAATGCAGAAAATCCAGATACTTTCCTTGAGAAATCCGGGTCAATAAGCTAGCTTCAGAGTCAATTTGCTGACATTGGTCTCTTGTAGAGAAATATTGTAAGAAATAATCCACTTGAACTGGCTTCCAAAGCACCGGATTGAAAAATATTGGTCTTGAAATACTCATCTGACTTTCAGCCGGCTTGAAGATGTAAAACTTGCTGGTTTATTATTATTAAAATTGCCGGGTTATAAAACATACACTGCTGGGTCATAATTGTTGTTGACACCAGGTCATGTAATCGATCTTATATCCATATTACCTGTAGCCCCCAAGTCTTGAGCAGAACAAAGTGATAACTTAAGACTTGCTTCAATATAAATACTTCCACTTTGAAGAATTCCATGTTGTTCATCTCAGCCACTAATAAAAATTGAATACTCTATATTATGTAGCCCTCAAGTGCCGGGTTGTCATGCTTGCAGCAACCTGGGACTTGTAATTGCCTTATACTCATAAAAACTTCAACCAGTGTAGCCCTCAAGGGCCGGGTCATTATGCAATAATGAGCAGGGACTTTATAAGTATGATCATGTAGACTTGAACAACAACGTGTAGCCCCCAAGGGCCGGCTCAGTAAGATAATATTGAGCTGGGACTTTATATATACTTCTTTGAAAAGAACTTTATATGATGTAACCCCCATCATGGGGCTTGAACCCACGTCCACAAGGTTAAGAGCTTTGTGCTTTACCAACTGAGCAGTCGACCCTTCAATATAATGGAATAAGACTTGTGTACCTTGAACTTTTGGCAGGAGCAATTGGGAGCCCCCAAGGGCCGGCTCATTACGATGCGATGAGTAGGGTCTTCAATGAGGTGAGAAAAAAATGACTTTGCATTAGCCCCCAAGTGTCATGGTGCATGCTTGCAGTGACATGAAACTTGCATATTTGATGTAATCTGAACTTGAATAATATAGCCCCCAAGTGCCGGGTCATAAGCCTGCATGCGACTCGGGACTATTCCTTCCATTGTAGAATAAATTATATCCATTGATAAAATAATATCCATTACGCTGAAGCGACTTTGAAAACCTCAACCGTAATATTGGTTATTGATAACCATAATAAAAATCCAGCCATGTTGGCTATTAATGATTTGAATAATATAACCCGGTTTGAAAAATCGGTTCCTGTGATATTGAATCATACTGCCGGTTTAGGATACCTATGCAGTAAGGGTGATAACCCAAATCTTGAGTACTGATAAATCCTCCCCTGTCTTGCCGGTTTATGATAAAACCGTACCGGGTTGTAATAAACACCAGATTATCCATTATAATACTGGCGACTTATAGTCGAAACCAGACCGGGCTAATAAATGCCGAATTATAATTGATCATGCACTGACAACTTGTAATTGAAAGCCAAGCCGGGTCAATAAACACCGAATTATAATTGATCATGCACTGACAACTTGTAATTGAAAGCCAAGCCGGGTCAATAAATGCCGGTCTATTATAAAATATTATAAACTTCATCAAAAGAGTAAAAACTTGGCAAATAAAGCAAAAAAGAACATGCGAGGCTTTTCACGGGCTGCCAGGCCCCAAATCGAGGCTTTTCATGGGCTGCCAGGCTACTGAGTTAAACCATTTTACAAAGCCTTTTAAGATGGACCTTAATCTTTAACCAATTGTCGTTTTAAGTTTGACAAGTTCAGGGTCTATGAGATTGACTTGTCAAAAGTTCGGTGGGTCATACCAAGTTTACCTGGACGGAGTGGCTTGCTTAAAAAGGCAGGATAACCCGGGGTTTTAGGTGAATACACCTGGCTTCCAAGCCTGGCTTGATAGCCTATTACAAGAGCCCCCAAGAAATATTTTGAGCTATGCTCAGTGGGTGCCTATGTTTGAGTTGTGTTGTGCAACAGACTCTCTTTGGCCCCTGATGATAATATTGGCTTGATAGCCAGATTACCGAATTAACCAGAGTTGTGCTCTTATGATAATATTGGCTTGATAGCCAGATCAAGAGGGTAGCAACGCTATGTTCTCTTTGGTGAGTACACCTATATTTGAACGGGAAGCCCCCAAGTGATCAATAATATGATAAACCAATAAGGCAGGATACCCATGTTTGTACTGCGCATCATGGCAACGGGTCCTCTTCGGCTACCTTTAACTTTTTGCAAGAGATAAATTCTTCTTGAACCGGGAGTTTGAATCGGATATTGAGAGTTTCAAAGCTGTGTGGCAGACATCTTTCCCTTGAAACGGATTTTAAACCGGAATCTTCATTTTCAGCCAGAAATTTCTGACTGCCTTTAAACTCGAACTTGGGAGAAGTTAATTCCTTTTTGAATTGGACATTTTAAAACCGGATTTGATAGCTTCAGAGCTTTGTGGGAGAACAGATTTCCCTTGAACCGGATTGTAAACCGGAATCCTTTTTGATGACCCGGAACTTCTTCATTGAGCCAGGATTTTGTAACTGTTATATACTTTCTAAGCCGGAAATTTTCTGACGGCCTTTAAATTTTCATCAATATAACAGTAGCCTCCGGGATCGGCTTATCTTTCCCTCCGTCGTCCTGGGGTTCTTAAATTTGCTGAAACTGGCAAGATTTGCTGAGTCATGTCATCATAGCCCCCGAGTCTCAAGGTGACTCGAGGAGTTGGCTTGAGATTCTCCATATTTGACCGTGATTTAAACCAGATTGAATCATTCAACAACTCAGTGATATAACTTGTCTTGATATGTTAAGCCAGAAATTATCCACCGCGGAGTTGATGGTCACCGCAATAATCATTGTATATCCTTGGCGTTAATAACGCGATGTAAATCCATGGAAACTTGAGGTCGACCGTGGCGGGTTATAAACGACCCCATATGATTTGTGTCAGTAATCCGGCCAGCGTTTCATCCCAGCTGGTTGTTGAAATTACCCAAAATGCAGTGATGGCAACTTGTACGCCTATCCATTGAGCCATCTGGTGGAGGCGGAGGTTGATAATATATGATGATTTTCTTTAGAATGATTGGAATAAACTGAACCACTGGAGCGGTGACTTGTTTGTATTCAATAAGCAGCTCATGCGGATAGGAGTGTCTCCGGCGTGTTGATGTAGACGTGGGAGTCGGCCGGTAGAGATGACCACAACATCAGAGGCGGCACAGACAAACAAGTCAGCCACTGTGTTGTAAGCCAGGGCGGACGGGTGAGTCGACAGTATGTTGATGCAGACCAGACTGCAAGGATGGCGGTTTGCACATGTTCATTGAGCAACATGACACGGACGAACGCTAGTGCAAAATCATACCACCTTTTGTAATGGATAATTATCCTGCATGTCAAAATAAATCAAAGTAATTGTTCTTTTGGCAAAAAAAATATGTGCCACTACAAAAATTGACGTAGATGGATATCACCTGATGTATTTGGACCTTATGATCCTCGACGGCGTCTGTCAGTCAACCCGGCGCGCCAAATAGGCCGGACCACAGGGGCCTTGGCGTGTATGCCTGTCCGGAAGTCGGCGTGGCATGGACGGAGGTTGACATAGGACAACCCTGGAGCAAGCTCCAAATTCACTTTATGATGTCACTTCTATAATGAAATGATTGATTGTGTATGAGAGCGCCGTGTTGGCGCTATCCACTCATAGACAAAACGTCAGTAGCGGCCGGAGGCTAGTATTTCTCCTTATCCGCACATATGGGGCGGCACGGTCAGCTGGGGTGCCTGATATGTCTCCAACGTATCTACTTTTCCAAACACTTTTGCCCTTGTTTTGGACTCGAACTTGCATGATTTGAATGGAACTAACCCGGACTGATGCTGTTTTCTGCAGAATTACCATAGTGTTATTTATGTGCAGGAGCAAACGTTCTTGGAATGACCTAAAACTTCACGGAGACACTTTTCAGAAAATAAGAAAAATACCTGCCAAAGATGAAGGCCAGGGGGCCCACCACCTTGCCACGAGGGTGGGGGGCGCGCCCCTACCTCGTGGGCCCCCAGTTGCCTCTTCGACTCCAACTCCACCTCCATATATTGAGTTTCGGGGAGAAAAAAGTCAGAGAGAAGAAATCATCGCGTTTTACGATACGGAGCCGCCACCAAGCCCTAAAACCTCTCGGGAGGGCTGATCTGGAGTCCGTTCAGGGCTCCGGAGAGGGGAATCTGTCGCCATTGTCATCACCAACCATCCCCCATCACCAATTTCATGATGCTCACCGCCGTGCGTGAGTAATTCCATCGTAGGCTTGCTGGACGGTGATGGGTTGGATGAGATCTATCATGTAATCGAGTTAGTTTTGTTAGGGTTTGATCCCTAGTGTCCACTATGTTCTGAGATTGATGTTGCGATGACTTTGCTATGCTTAATGCTTGTCACTAGGGCCCGAGTGCCATGATTTCAGATCTGAACCTATTATGTTTTCATCAATATGTGAGTGTTCTTGATCCTATCTTGCAAGTCTATAGTCACCTATTATGTGTTATGATCCGTTAACCCCGAAGTGACAATAATCGGGATATTTACCGGTGATGACCATACTTTGAGGAGTTCATCTATTCACTATGTGTTAATGCTTTGTACCGGTTCCCCATTAAAAGGAGGCCTGAATAACCCTTAGTTTCCGTAAGGACCCCGCTGCCATGGGAGGGTAGGACAAAAGATTTCATGCAAGTTATTTTCCATAAGCACGTATGACTATATTCAGAATACATGCCTACATTATATCAATGAACTAGAGCTAGTTCTGTGTAACCCTAGGTAATGACTGTTACATGTTGAACCGCATCCAACATAATTCTCCATCACCTATCCATTGCCTACGACCTTTCCATATATTGTTCTTCGCTTATTTACTTTTCCATTGCTATTGCTATCATCACTACAAAATACCAAAAACACTAATTTTACTACTGTTATTGTTTGCTACCGTTACCACTACTATCATATTACTTTGCTACTAAACACTTTGCTGTAGATATTAAGTTTCCAGGTGTGGTTGAATTGACAACTCAGCTGCTAATATTTGAGAATATTCTTTGGCTCCCCTTGTGTCGAATCAATAAATTTGGGTTGAATACTCTACCCTCAAAAACTATTGCGATCCCCTATACTTGTGGGTTATCAAGATTATTTTTTGGCGCCGTTGCCGGGGAGCATAGCTCTATTCTTTGAGTCACTTGGGATATAAATCTGCTTATCATTATGAAGAAGTTGAGAGATCGAAAAACCAAGATCTATCCCTCAACAACGAGGGGAGGTAAGGAACTGTCATCTAGCTCTGCACTTGATTCACCTTCTGTTATGAGTAAGCTTGCGACACCTACACCTGCTTCTGCTATTCGTTCTGATATGTCACATTTTATTGATGATGCCACTTCTGCTATGCATGATACTTATGATGAAACTGCCTCTATGCCTGATACTACTATGCCACTTAGTGATTTTCTTGATGAACAACTTGCTAGGGCTAGAGAAATTGAAAATATTGAATCTGATGATACTGATGAAAGTGATGACGAAGAACCAGTTGCTATTCCTAAGGGTTATGTATTTGATCAAGATGCTTCTTTAGCTATTTTAGCTTGCAGAAATAGAACTGAACTTAAAAGATTATTAGCTAAATGGAGTAAGCAATCTTTAAATGCTAGAATGAAACCTGACCCTGCTTTTTCTACTTCACCTATCTTTCTTACTGATAAGGATTATGAATTCTCTGTTGATCCTGATATAATTACTTTGGTTGAATCTGATCCTTTTCATGGTTATGAATCAAAAACTGTTGAGACACATCTTACTAAATTAAATGATATATAGCCACTCTGTTCCCTAAAGATGAGAGAACTCGCTACTTTTACATCCTTCAAATATTTCTGTTCTCATTAAAGGGTGATGCTAAGATATGGTTTAATTCTCTTGATCCTGGTTGTGTGCGTAGTCCCCAGGATATGGTTTATTACTTCTCTGCTAAATATTTCCCTACTCATAAGAAACAAGCTGCTTTGAGGGATATATATAATTTTGTGCAAATTGAAGAAGAGAGTCTCCCACAAGCTTGGGGGAGGCTTCTCCAATTACTTAATGCTTTGCCTGATCATCCTCTTAAGAAAAAAGAAATACTTGATAACTTTTATAATGGACTAACCGATGCCTCCAGAGATTACCTGGATAGTTGTGCTGGTTCTGTTTTCAGGGAAAGAACACCTGATGAAGCTGGAATTCTATTGAATAATATGTTGAAAAATGAAAATAATTGGACACCTCCAGAGCCAATTCCAGAGCCTATTCCTAAACCAACTCCGAAGAAGAGGGGTATTCTATTTCTCAGTCCTGAATATATGCAAGAGGCAAAGAAATCTATGAAAGAAAAGGGTATTAAAGCTGAAGATGTTAAGAATTTACCTCCTATTGAAGAAATACACGGTCTTAATTTACCGCCTGTTGAAGAAACATATAATCTTAATCCTTCTCCTATTGAAGAAACTCATGGTCTTGATAACCCAACACAGTTAGTAAAGGTAAACTCTCTCTATAGATATGATAAAGCTATAATCCCATTTACTAAGATTGCTAGCCCATGCTTAGATGAGTTTGATAAATTTATGGCTAAGCAAGAAGATTTTAATGCTTATTTTGGTAGACAATTGAAATACAATTCAAATATGCTTGAACACTTGGGTGATTATATGGCTAATGTTAAAGGTGAACTTAAACTTATTAGTAAACATGCTTCTATGGTTACCACTCAAGTAGAACAAGTACTTAAATCTCAAAATGGTTTTCTCAATGAATTGAATAGTAAGAATAATGATTATGCTGTTAGAGTGGCTACTAGAACTGAATGACTCAGGAACGTTTGTATCCTGAAGGCTATCCTAAAAGAATTGAGCAAGATTCTCAAAGAAATAATATAGATGCACCTAGTTCTTCTAAAAAGAAGAAAAATAAAAATGATAGGACTTTACATGCTTCTAGTGATCCTATTGTTGAAACACCTAAGAATCCAAATGATATTTCTATTTCTGATGCTGAAACACAACCTGGTAATGAACCTGAAACTAGTAATAAGGCTAATGACAATGCTCATGATGATGCTCAACCTAGTAATGGTAATGATATAGAAATTGAACATGCTGTTGATCTTGATAAGCCACAATCAAAGAATCAACGTTATGATAAAAAAGACTTTGTTGCTAGGAAACATGGTAAAGAAAGAGAGCCTTGGGTTCTGAAACCCATGCCTTTTCCTTGCAAACCATCCAAGAAAAAGGATGATGAGGATTTTGAGCGCTTTGCTGAAATGATTAGACCTATCTTTTTGCGTATGCGATTAACTGATATGCTCAAAACAAATCCTTATGCTAAGTACATGAAAGATATTATTACAAATAAAAGAAAGATACCGGAAGCTGAAATTTCCACCATGCTTACTAATTATACTTTTAAGGGTGGAATACCAAAGAAACTTGGAGATCCCGGTGTACCAACTATACAATGCTCTATTAAAAGAAATTATGTTAAAACTGCTTTATGTTATCTTGGAGCCGGTGTTAGTGTTATGCCTCTCTCTTTATATCGTAGACTTGATTTGAATAAGTTGACACCTATTGAAATATCTTTGCAAATGGCTGATAAATCAACTGCTATACATGTCGGTATTTGTGAGGATGTGCCTGTTGTAGTTGCAAATGTTACTATTTTAACGGACTTTGTTATTCTTGATATTCCCGAGGACGATAGTATGTCTATTATTCTTGGAAGACCCATTTTGAATACTACAGGGGTTGTTATTGATTGCACTAAAGGCAATGTCACTTTTCATGTTAATGGTAATGAGCATACGGTACACTTTCCGAGGAAACAACCTCAAGTTCATAGTATCAACTCTATTGGAAAAATTCCATTGATTATATTTGGAGGTTTTGAATTTCCTCTTCCTACTGTCAAGAAGAAATATGATATTCTTATTATTGGGGATGTGCATATCCCCGTTGAGGTAACATAGTGTTATTCGAAATTTCTCCGGTTCCATGTTATTCGGAATGAGTTCGTTAACAAGACATGATCAACCTTGTTAGTGGATTCCTTTTGATGATCATGAGATGGATGAAACTAGAAGGCACAACCTTCTGTACCCACTTTTACTTTCTGTTATTTATATTAAATAAAACAAAAATAAATGTTTTTCTGTCTGTTATTTGATTATCTGTGCAATATAAAAATACCTCGAAAATAAAAGTTCTCCAAATGCCCTGAAAATTAAATATGATTTTTCTAGAATATTTGAGGATTTATGGAACTGAGAACACACCAGGGGGGCCAAGCACCTTGCCACGAGGGTGGAGGGCGCGCCTGCCCCTCTAGGGCGCGCCCCCTGCCTCATGGGCCCATGGTGGCCCTCCTTCACTTATTCCTGCACCCACACACTTCATCTTCCTCCCCCAAACACGAATAACCAGCTCAAACCTGAGTCCAAGCTCATTTTGCTGCCATTTTCGATCTGCTTGCCCAAAGCACCTCTCACAAAACTGCTTGGGGAGATTGTTCCTTGGTATGTGACTCCTCCATTGGTCCAATTAGTTTTTGTTCTAGTGCTTTATTCATTGCAAATTTTTGCTGCTTAGGTGACCCTATTCTTGAGCTTGCATGTCAAATTTATATGGTCAAAAGTAGTTTTGATGCATGATATAGGCCCTAGGCACTTGTAGGAGTAGTTGCTATCAATATTATTGAGTTTCGTTTACTTTTATTTTGAAGTTACTAAAAATTTCAGAATTTTTCAAAAAATGATGAGGAGACTTTTGAGGGGCTCATCGAGCCAAAGCTCGAAGGAAAAGGCACCGAAGCCTAAGTATAATCAGCCTCGCACCGCGGAGGTTCGGGTGTGTGAATGGCCTTCCGAGGATTTCTTAAGAGCAGCCAGGATTTATGAAGATTTTCATGAATTGGCTCAGACTGCAGGCCTTACCGCTTTCCCCCACGACAAATGGAATCAGTATCTCTTGCTCACAAATACCTTTGTGCAAAACTTCCATTTCCATTCTAGGAGCTCACCACCTACGGTGGAGTTTTATTTATATGATGAGCATAAGGAGATGTCACTTTATGATTTCTGTCGGATTTGTTTAGTCCCTTTTGAGGGCAATATAGAAGAACCACATCATGATGATGTGGAGGGATTTATTGACACTATCACTGTAGGGGAAACAAGGAAGGTTTTTGATGCACGAATCACTAGCATACACTTTCCTATTTTACGTTATTTTGCATTATTTGCTAGTCGTTGCTTAATTGGTCGCGGAAACTATGGAAACCTGAGTATCCCTGATATTATCATTTTGCACCACGGTTTATATGTTGATAACTCTTATAGTATGGGCGACATTATTGCTAAACGGTTAAGTCTGAACCGTACCAAGGGCCCCATCTTTGGAGGCATCTATGCTACATGCCTAGCTGCACATTTTAACATACCTATTTGGCATTATGAGAAGGAAGAAAAGGCGGTGCCTCATGTTTATTTAGATTATAAAAGTATGGTAGCACACGATTTTATTGTTAAGAATAGGGAAGGAGAGCTTAAATATCAATTGTTCGTTAATAAACATCATCCTGAGACTACTACCTTGCCTGCTCCTTCTTTGTTTGATTTGACTGTAGGCATGTACCTTGTTCTGTTGGCGGCTATCCACGCCTACCGGAACCCTACACCAGCCGAGGAGCCAGAGCCGGAACCACAATTTGATCCTTCATGACAGTCTAATTACCAGTGGAATCCAGAGATGATTGTCAGCCAGTGGCAATCGGAGCCTTCCTCGTCTACATCACAGTACGACCCCAAAAACTATTATTATGGATATCTGCTAGGCCAGCCGTGGCCATAGACCAACTTAGGCCAAAAGCCTAAGCTTGGGGGAGTACGTATTTCCCACCGACATTACATTCATGTTGACACACTCATTGCTAGATGTCGGTGCTCATACTTTTTCATTGTATCACCCATGTTAGTTTAATTTCCTTTTTATGCTTTCTTCTTGTGTGTTTAATAAACCTTAAGAAAAAACCAAAAAAATTAGTTGTAGCTTTTAATTAGTTTACTTTCCATGCTTTTAGAAGTAATTAAAAAGAAAACCCAAAAAGATTTCCTGCTCTTCTTTTGCTTGTTGGGAGCTTTCCCGTGTAAATAGTTTTATTTCTTTTCTTTTCTTTGGGGGTCGATAGGAGAAGACCATAATTAAATTGTTGAAATGGCTCTTATATGCATTACTGTTTATCTGACAAAAGAGCCCATATTGTCTTGTCTTCTCCTATTTATTGAATGTCTGCAGATTCCAGCTTAGTCCAATGCACGTGCACTATTATTATTATTATTCATATCGTTCGGTCGTGCAAGTGAAAGGCAATTATGATGATATATGATGGACTGGCTGAGATGAGAAAAGCTGGTATGAACTCGATCTCTTTTGTTTTTGTAAATATGATTAGTTCATCGTTCCTGATTCAGCCTATTCTGAATAAACATGTTTGCAATGACAACTAGAGATTATAGTTTCTTATGCCATGCTTGATTAGCTATGAGTTATAATGGTTTACCTTGCGTGCCAACATGCTATTAAAATGGTTATGATGTGATATGATAGGGTGGTATCCTCTGAATGATTTAAGTGACTTGACTTGGCACATATTCACGCATGTAGTTGAAACAAAATCAACATAGCCTTCACGATATTTATGTTCATGGTGGATTATATCCTACTCATGCTTGCATTCAGTGTTGATTAATTTTAATGCATGTTCATGAATGTTGTCGCTCTCTAGCTGGTCGCTTCCCAATCTTTTGCTAGCCTTCACCTGTACTAAGTGGCAATACTGCTTGTGCATCCAATCCCTTAAACCCCAAAGTTATTCCACATGAGTCCACTATACCTACCTATATACGGTATCTACCTGCCGTTCCAAGTAAATTTGTATGTGCCAAACTCTAAACCTTCAAATAAATATCCTGTTTTGTATGCTCGAATGTATAGCTCATGTATCAACTAGGGCTGTCTGTATCTTCCATGTTAGGCGGGTTATTCTCTAGAGGAGTGGACTCCGCTCCTCACTCACGAGATAAATGGCTGGTCACCGGGATGCCCAGTCCCATGCTTTATGCAAACTAAATCAAAATAATTGCAAACAAAACTCCCCCTGGGACTCTTGTTAGTTGGAGGCACTCATTGTTTCGAGCAAGCCATGGATTGATGCTTGTGGTGGAAGGGGGAGAATAAACTTTACCATTCTGTTTGCGAACCGCCTATAATGTGTGTAACATGGAAGATATCGCCATCTCTTGGTTGTTATGTTGACAATGAAAGTATACCGCTCAAAATATTATTCACCTCTATTTCAAAACCGAGCTCTGGCACCACTACAAATCCCTGCTTCCCTCTGCGAAGGGCCTATCTATTTACTTTTATGCTGAGTCATCACCCTCTTATTAAAAAGCACCAGTCAGAGAGCACTGCTGTCATTTGCATTCATTATTGTTAGTTTACATTGAGTATGACTTGACTGGATCTCTTTTACCATGAATTACAATGTCTAGTCAGTCCTTGGTCTTTAAAGGTGCTCTGCATTTATGTTTTCGGTCTCAGGAAGGGCTAGCGAGATACCACCTTGTTATATCATATTATGATTGTTTTGAGAAAGTGTTGTCATCCGAGTTTAATTATTATGGCTCGCTAGTTGATTATGCTATTGATATGAGTAAACTTGAGAACTATGCATTATTGTGAATGTGGTTAGTTATAATCTTTGCTGAAAACTTGAATGCTGGCTTTACATATTTACAACAACAAGAACAAACAGAGTTTGTAGAAGTTTTTCTTTATCACTTTTAGTTTGTCAACTGAATTGCTTGAGGACAATCAAAGGTTTAAGCTTGGGGGAGTTGATACGTCTCCAACGTATCTACTTTTCCAAACAATTTTGCCCTTGTTTTGGACTCTAACTTGCATAATTTGAATGGAACTAACCCGGACTAACGCTGTTTTCAGCAGAATTACCATGGTGTTATTTATGTGGAGAAGCAAACGTTCTCGGAATGACCTGAAACTTCACGGAGACACTTTTCAGAAAATAAGAAAAATACCTGCCAAAGGTGAAGACCAGGGGGGCCACCACCTTGCCACGAGGGTGGGGGCGCGCCTGTCCCCCTAGGGCGTGCCCCCTACCTCGTGGGCCCCCTGTTGCCTCTCTGACTCCAACTCCACCTCCATATATTGAGTTTCGGGGAGAAAAAAATCAGAGAGAAGAAATCATCGTGTTTTACGATATGGAGCCGCTGCCAAGCCCTAAAACCTCTCGGGATGGCTGATCTGGAGTCCGTTCGGGGCTCCGGAGAGGGGAATTTGTTGCCATCGTCATCATCAACCATCCTCCATCACCAATTTCATGATGCTCACTGCCGTGCATGAGTAATTCCATCGTAGGCTTGCTGGACGGTGATGGGTTGGATGAGATCCATCATGTAATCGAGTTAGTTTTGTTAGGGTTTGGTCCCTAGTGTCCACTATGTTCTAAGATTGATGTTGCTATGACTTTGCTATGCTTAATGCTTGTCACTAGGGCCCGAGTGCCATGATTTCAGATCTGAACCTATTATGTTTTCATCAATATATGAGTGTTCTTGATCCTATCTTGCAAGTCTATATTCACCTATTATGTGTTATGATCCGTTAACCCCGAAGTGACAATAATCGGGATACTTACCGGTGATGACCGTAGTTTGAGGAGTTCATGTATTCACTATGTGTTAATGCTTTGTTCCGGTTCTCTATTAAAAGGAGGCCTTAATATCCCTTAGTTTCCGTAAGGACCCCGCTGCCACGGGAGGGTAGGACAAAAGATGTCATGCAAGTTCTTTGCCATAAGCACGTATGACTATATTCGGAATACATGCCTACATTATATCAATGAACTGGAGCTAGTTCTGTGTCTCCCTAGCTTATGCCTATTACATGATGAACCACATCTGGCATAATTCTCCATCACCGATCCATTGCCTACGAGCTTTCCATATATTGTTCTTCGCTTATTTTCTTTTCCGTTGCTATTGTTGTCATCACTACAAAATACCAAAAACATTACTTTTACTACTGTTACCTTTTGATACTGTCACCACTACTATCATATTACTTTGCTACTAAACACTTTGCTGCAGATATTAAGTTTCCAGGTGTGGTTGAATTGACAACTCAGCTGCTAATACTTGAGAATATTCTTTGGCTCCCCTTGTGTCGAATCAATAAATTTGGGTTGAATACTCTGTCCTCGAAAACTGTTGCGATCCCCTATACTTGTGGGTTATCAGTGCCTGAGGCAAGGCGAAACTAAGACAGGCCGACGATAACGACTTGACACTCAGCGGCTCAAAGGCGGCGCGACAGAGATTGGCGGAGCAAGGCCAGCGACTGTTGCGGAAGTGACCAAGGAAAGGTGCGACGATTCGGGGCAGAGGCAAGGCCGGCTCAGTGTGCGGGCAGGTCAAGGCGGCCACAGCGGCGGCAGCTCTCCTGCTGCAAAGTCTGGAATCATTAAGTTTTCTTGAGCTAAGTGATAGGTCCACTCGGATAGATCTTTCAGTTTGGCGTCTCACAGTCAGAACCTTGCACAGTACAAATTGACCTTCATGGATCCCAGACAGGGGTTCAAGTACCCATGAATCAACAATTTCAGTATAACTAATTTTTCAATGAAGATGAGGCCCAATCTGGATGACAAGCCTACCAATACCAAGTAGAATCCTTCAGATGCATCTGCCAATGGTATCTCCTTCCTTTGTGTGTTCAGTAATGGAAAATAATGTTTTTTGTGTGTCATCTATATTCTTGAGCATGTATTGGTTATCAGATCAAACGCTTCCAGCATCAACAATCTTCTTCTCTCTGTTCACCCCGATAACACGTCCTTTCACTGCTTGACCGACACTATAATGATTCAATTTAACTTCAGAAGTGAGTGGTGACTCGCCATGATGACGATTTAAGGCCGGTGGTGGCAGGGGAGCACCGGGGACTTGGCGCAATGGCGACTCAAGGCCGCGCCTGCGGCGCCAGCTTGGCGAAAATAGCAGAGGGGGAGGCGAGGCCCACGGCTAGGGGCGGGTCGCTGCGGTAGAGGCGGACCGGCGGGTCGTGGATCAACGGTTCGATACGAAGCGGCGGTGGCCTCCGAAGTGGTTCAGGAGCAGGCAAGGCTAGACGGCGATTCGGAGCGGAAGCCAAATCACTGAAACCGCAGGCAACTCGAAATCAGGGCTGCACAAGCAGCGATTGGGAACGATGACAGAGTCCAGGTCGTGGTTGGTTGACTCACATACGAGTCCTCCCTTTTTTTAGCAGACCGAACATAGCTTTGGCAATTGAGGAATAGTGAATCAGCCTAGTCCTTCACATGAGATGAACTTTCTGGCAATAATTGGCCTGGGAATTTGTACCTTTGTAGGTTTGCCTTTTCTTGTAGCAAACGGATACTAAAAAGTGCAACTTGACTTTGCATGATTCGGTCTTTACGCCAGGGAGTAGTACTCCATCTTTTCTGATTGCATGTTGTACAGCTCATACCTCCATGCACCGCTTGCTCCCTCGTTAGGGGCACTGTACACAATTTTTTCCTTGTATTCTTCTTAGTCTCGGTGATTTGATCCTCATGTTGATCGATCTCGGATAAGTCTTTGACTTGCAGCAGTGGCGGCGCATCCAATGCAATCCTAATTTTTCTTAAACTTAACCTCGTATATTCCATTTCATCTGCTCATTGATGGTGGAAATCCTTCCATGCTAGTGGCAGCAAATTTTATGGTGAACACGTGAAATCTATTGTTGATGCAGAGCTTTTAGTGCTGGTTCTTCATCATCCCGATGATTGCGAGCTTCTCGAACTCTAGAAGAGATCCCTTCAAGAACTCAACACCATCGTGCGCTTGCCCCACGGTGGGCGCCAACTGTCGTGGAATTGTCATGACAGATGTCCTTAATGTCAGGACTTAGTCGTGAGGCCAACGCATCTATATGGTAGCTTGAGAGGGATTGATCGGGATCGAGAAACACAACACACAAGACAAGGATTTAGACAGCTTCGGGCCCCGGGAAACATCATCCGGTAATAGCCCTACATGCTGTTTGTGGCTAGGTCTCATTATGCTCATGAGGGAGTCGACGGTAAACCGTCTCTTTGTGTCTAGCCCTAGAGATTGTTTCTTCTTGCTTGTCCCTCTTTGGGGAGCATTGCCCCTCCTTATATATGTTGAATGCGTGGGTTATATGACTAGTCCTAGTAGGATTAGGATTACTCTATTACAGGTGGAGTCCTAGTCTTGCTTCCTTTATAAGGGCATATTCCATATGCCTTTCCTTGTAAACCGGCCCACCATAGTATGAACCGGCCTTCTGGGCCTTGGGCCTTGTCATCCGTCTGTCCCGCCTGCCGGGTTACCAGTGAGTCGCTAAGTCCGGCCGGGTTATACTTCGTGCCGGATTACGCCGTGGGGTATATCCCCGACATGTCTCAATATTGTTCTTGTAGCGTGATGTTTTGATGCTTGAAATATGCCTAGGAAAGTTGTTGTTTTGGATAACTTGTCCTTTAAACTTGTTTCATGTGTATGTGTTGAACCGTTGCTCCGTTTTGAGCGTGCTTTATAAGAAACTTGCTTCGTTTTGCATGTAGTTTCATCTTGCCTTGTTGCATCCTGTTTTGGAGTACTTGTGATGGTGTTTTGCATGCATTTTGCATCAATGCCATGTTTAACTTGTTTTGCTCACATCTTCTAGGCCGTAGCTCCGAATTAAATGAACCTTATATGTAACTTGACTAGAAATACATGTAGATCATCATGGTGCACTTTAACTTGTTGTTTAACAATTTCAACATAATGTTTTATTCAGATCTGGACCAATTTCTAAATTTGCATATGGGGAGTTTCCGAAATTGTTATATGTTGATTCCAGCCTCATTTAAACTTGCTTTGATGTGTTGTTCTTGTATGCATCATCTCTTATCATTAGTAGCATCATTTAGACATGACATGCATCATACTTGGATGAGCATCATGGCATGTTTATGTGTTGCATGTTTACCATGTTGTTTGCTTCTTTCCTGTTGTGCTCCTTCTCGATAGTTCCTATTTCGTTGCGGTTGTGAGGATTCGTTCAACTACGTGTGATCGTCTTCTTCATGGACTCGTTCTTCTTCCTAGTGGCATTTTAGGCAAGATGACCATGACCTTGGATCTCACTACTATCTTTGCTATGCTAGTTGTCTCGATGCTATCGCTATGTCGCGCTACCTACCACTTGTTTATCAAGCCTCCCAAATTGCCATGATAGCCTCTAACCTTTTTACCCTTCCTAGTGAACCGTTCTTTAGCTATGTTACTGCTTTGCTCAGCCCCTCTTATAGCGTTGCCAGTTGCAGGTTGTTCGATGTTGGGACATGGATATCATGGGATATCACAATATCTCTTATATAATTAATGCATCTATATACTTGGTAAAGGGTGGAAGGCTCGGCCTTTTGCCTGGTGTTTTGTTCCACTCTTGCTGCCCTATTTTCTGTCATACTGGTGTTATGTTCCTTGATTTTGCGTCCCTAACACGATGAGGGTTTATGGGCCCCTATTGACAGTTCACTTTGAATAAAACTCTTCCAGCAAGGCCCAACATTGGTTTTAACATTTGCCATAATAATATTGAACTAAGTAATTAATTGGCATACGGCGTCCTGAACCCGAGGATTCTTTTCTACATACAGGGGGCCAGTGCCGATGGTGTTGCTCCCAAACTAGAGCACCGTGCGGGGCCGCCTCTTGGCAACTTGGGGTATCTAGTACTTGTACGCTTAGCTCATCCCTCGTGGCCTGAGACAAGATATGTGCGGCTACTATCAGGGTGTCGGCACGTCGAGAGGTCTTGCTGGACTTGTTTTACCATTATCAAAATGTCTTGTGCACCGGGATTCTGAGTTTGATCGGAGGGTCCTGCAATGGAGGATTGTCTTCGCGGGTCATGAGCTTGTCATGGGCTAAGTTGGGACACCCCTGCAGGGTTTAAACTTTCGAGAGTCGTGCCCACGGTTATGTGACAGATGGGAATTTGTTAATATCCGATTGTAGTGAACTTGAAGTAAACTCAATTAAAATGCACCAATCGCGTGCGTAACCGTGACGGTCTCTTTTCGAGTGACTCGAGAAGAGAACACTTTGGGGTTATGTTTGAACGTAAATAGTTCAGGATCACTTATTGATCATTACTAGTTGGCGACCGTTTGCGTAGTTTCTCTTCTTACTCTTGTACTCATAAGTTAGCCACATAATGCTTACTGCTTCTGCAACCTCACCACTTACCCTTTCCTACCCATTAAGCTTTGCTAGTCTTGATACCCGTGGTAATGGGATTGCTGAGTCCTCGTGGCTCATAGTTTACTACAACAACAGTTGCAGATTCAGGTAATGCGATGATCATGACGTGAGAGCGATGTTTACTTGTTCGAAGATCTTCTTCTTCGTCGATCTTGGGTTAGGTTCCTGGTCGGCAGCCTGGGCTAGCAGGGTGGATGTCGTTTGAGTTTCTGTTTGTGATTCATCCATAGTCGGATGTTGGTCTCATGTATGATGTTTGATGTATTCATGCGGCATGTGTATGCCTTTGCATGTATCCCCAACTATTATGTAATGGTACGATGTAATGATATCCACCTTGCAAAGGCGTCTCAATATGCGGTTCTATCCTTGGTGGGACCTTCGAGTTCCTTTAGGATAGAGTCGCATATTGGGCGTGATAAGATGAAATTCCTGTGTACCCTCAAGAAGGCTTTGCTTATCATAAGAGACCGTTTTGGCCTATCCTTTGCCTCAAAAGGATTGGGCTACCTTGCTGCACTTTTGTTACTACTATCATTACTTTCTCGTTACAAATTATCTTGCTATCAAACTACTCTGCTACTTACAATTTCAGCACTTGTAGACATTACCTTATTGAAAACTACTTGTCATTTCCTTCTGCTCCTCGTTGGGTTCGACACTCTTACTTAACAAAAAGAACTACAATTGATCCCCTATACTTGTGGGTCATCAAATAGCAAGCAAGTTGCTGCTCAAGGGAAGAAGCCCAAGTCTGGACCTAAGACTGAAACTGAGTGCTTCTACTGCAAAGGGACTGGTCACTGGAAGCGGAACTGCCCCAAGTATTTGGCGGATAAGAAGGATGACAAAGTGAAAGGTATATTTGATATACATGTTATTGATGGGTACCTTACTAATGCTCGTAGTAGTGCCTGGGTATTTGATACTAGTTTTGTTGCTAATATTTGCAACTCGAAACAGGGGCTACGAATTAAACGAAGATTGGCTAAGGACAAGGTGACGATGCACATCGGAAATGGTTCCAAGGTTGATGTGATCTCCATCAGCACGCTATCTCTACATCTACCGCTGGGATTAGTTTTAGACCTGAATAATTGTTATTTGGTGCCAGCGTTGAGCATGAATATTATATCTGGATCTTGTTTGATGCGAGATGGTTATTCATTTAAATCATATAATAATGGTTGTTCTATTTATATGAGTAATATCTTTTATGGACATGCACCCTTGATGAGTGGTCTATTTTTGTTGAATCTTGATCGTAGTGATACACATATTCATAATATTGAAGCCAAAAGATGCAAAGTTAATAATGATAGTGCAACTTATTTGTGGCACTACCGTTTAGGTCATATTGGTGCAAAGCGCATGAAGAAACTCCATGCTGATGTACTTTTGGAATCACTTGATTGTGAATCACTTGATGCTTGCGAACCATGCCTCATGATCAAGATGACTAAGACTCCGTTCTCCGGAACAATAATGGAGCGAGCCATTGACTTATTGGAAATAATACATACTGATATATGCGGTCGATAAGTGTTGAGGCTCGCGGCGTGTATGGTTATTTTCCGACCTTCACAGATGATTTGAGCAGATATGGGTATATCTACTTAATGAAACATAAGTGTGAAACATTTGAAAACTTCAAAGAATTTCAGAGTGAGGGGGAAAATCATCGTAACACGAAAATAAAGTTTCTATAATCTAATCGTGGAGGTGAATATTTGAGCTATGAGTTTGGTCTTCATTTGAAACAACGTGGAATAGTTTCACAACTCCCGTAACACGAAAAACTGGAGCATGCAAATCAGATAGCGAGTCGGCATGTTTACGAGCTCGATGCACTCACTACAGAGCAAGGCATGACAAACTAAGCATGCACTCATCAATAATACATATTATACAACCTAGACATGGCAAGGACAACAACATAGCATGCATGGATCAACTACAACATCCTCGGCAAAATCGCTATCAAGTAGACAATCTGCCCAGATTCACGAAATGACAAAAGTAGAGCTCGATTGACTCAAGCTAGGGTGCTCCATAATTGCAAACAAAGACATGGATGGATAGAGAACTGTAAGATAAACAAAACATCCTTACGGATCATCCTCAAAAGAGGCACGGATCACTAGGAAACAACATGAACATAAGGCATATTGAGATAAACAGATCAAGGACTTAGTGGAAATGCTAAGTCCCTGAAATCAGCATTAACGAATGCACCGCTTTACAAGCTTGTGCTAGTCACCACACACATCACAAAAATACATGGGTTGCACCTCTGGATAGATGGCAAAACATATAACAAAACTCATGTAGAGCTCATGGGCATATCATGCACACATTAATCATGGCAAAAAATGACAAATAGCTATTTGGAGCAGCAGATCTGACACTTATCTCAAATAGCATTCTTCTAACAGCTTTTCGGGCATCAAGATGAACTCAAATGAAAATGATGCAATGATATGAAATGATGTGCTCTCTGAGACGAACATTTTGATATGCTAAATGCTCAAATTGGAGTTACGGCTGCGGAGTTACGACATGATGAATATGGGCATATGAAACATGGAAATCTCGGGGACTTGGTGAAATTCCACCTCCGGAGAAAGTCAACGGGATCTCGTGATGCGGGACGGCCCGGTGCAGACCTGGGGGTGGCATTTGGATCGGGGGCGGGTGGATCTCATCCACCCTCCTCGGATCCGGCCGGAGCGGCGCCGGCGAGGGATGATGGCGGAGGGGCAACTCAGGCAACAACGACGCATAGGCAATGGCAGCGGAGGGCGCTGCGGGTGGCGAGGTGGCACGCCGGTGAGGGAGGAGGACACGGCCGGCAGCGAGCTCCTCCATGGACGGCGCGCGCGTGAGAATCCGACGGCCGACTCAGGCGGTGCGAGGCCGGGCGGCGGGCGCGCTCGCCGGCGGCGGTGTCGGGCGGCGTAGGCGGCGAACGGGCGTGGGGCGGCGGCCCAGATCTGGCCCGAGGCGGGCCGGCCTCGGGCGCCGGCGGGCCGCGGTGGGCGCGGAGGAGAGAGAAGGCGGCGGTGGGATGGCGGCGGGGTGACGTGGCGCGTTAGGATTGGCTGCGGAGGCGGCTGAGGCTGACGTGGCGCGACGCCATAGGTCGGAGCGACGTGGAGGGGCGCGGTGGACATGTCCGGCACGGTGAGGACGCGTCCGGCGGCGCGAGGAGAGTGATTTTAGGGTTTCATCCGCGATTTTCGGGAGGGGAGCACATATATATATAGGTAGAGGGAGCTAGGAGAATCCAAAAGAGGTGCGCTTTTCGGCCACGTGATCGTGATCGAACGACCGAGATGATGGAAGGGGTTTTGGTGGGTTTTGGGCCAAAATGGAGGGGTGTTGGGCTGCAACACACACGAGGCCTTCTCGGTCCCTCGGTTAACCGTTAGAGCATCAAACGAAGTCCAAATGGTACGAAACTTGACAGGCGGTTTACCGGTAGTGAACCAAGGCCGCATGAAAAGTCTCGGTCCAATCCGGAAATGTTTAATCCCCACACACGAGAAGAAGGTAGAAATGACCACCGGAGGAGATAGGAGCGCCGGAATGCAAAACGGACAACGGGAAAAATGCTCGGATGCATGAGACGAACACGTATGCAAATGAAATGCACATGATGACATGAGATGCAATGCATGACATGCACGCAATGACAAGGCAACAACAGCGAATAAGCAGAGGACACCTGGCACATCGGTCACGGGGCGTTACAACACTCCACCACTATGAGAGGATCTCGTCCCGAGATCTAGAATGGCACTGGAGGGAAAACGGAAGAGAAAGAGAAGAGGTAAAACTAAGTTGTTTCTTTAACAAACGAGTGAAACCACGAGCCTTGAGATTTTGAATAAATTGAAAAGAATAATACGACGGAGATGAACAAAGTGGAAAACACTCCGTTAGAAAAGAGGAACAAGGAAGAACAACTTTGGGCAGCACTCCGATTGAAAAGAAATGAATTGAATAAGAACTTGGTAAGATGAGAATATACTTGATGAAATCACAACACTATTGAATGAATGAATGAATGAATGAATGAATGAATGAATGAATGAATGGAACAAGGGGTAAGAAAGATCTTAGACAGTACTCCGGTTGAAAAGAGGTGCAAGGCTTGATAAGGCGAAAAGAACTTAAGCAAAAGGTCACAACACTCCGGTTAAATGGATAAGCACGAGACGAAGATGATCTTTGACAAAACAAGATGATGGTAGAAAAGAACAACATCACAATGCCTCCGGGAGAAAGAATAGAAGCTAGATCGTTGGAAAAGAAAGAATTGAGAAGAAAATGACAACTTCTGCCACAATTTAGCTTGGAAAAACACCCTTCCAAGAAAAATATAACGGAGTTGTTGGAAACCCAACAACGAAAAGAATAAGCTTGATATGGTCTTATGGAATACATCTCGAATTATGAGGTTTCAACCAGCCACTAACAAAACCAAAGATTGGATTGATATCAACAAGGAGACGAGAAACTTATTCACCGGGAGGATAAATGAAGAACTTGGGTCATTTATGAGCACCATATAACAACAATCCTCGGGGAAGGCTTTAGGTGAAATATAACCCAAGATAATTCCAACGAAGAGGTTGATGGATTTAAAATATCTCATACTTGATAACTTGTGAATCGTGAAAAACATGAACTCAAATTATCTAGAATGACATAATACCACCTCCAAAGATAAGGGAGAACAATTGCACTCCGGATTGCAAGATGAGGAAAAACTTGAGCCCCTTTTGAAAGAATCTTGATGAGCACTTCGAGAAAGATTTAAATCCTCGGTGACCAGTCATGTAAAGCCTCATTGAAGAACTCCGGTAAGAAAAGAATGAACAACAAAATGAAGGATAAAAGAATAAGGTTGAGCCTTGCAATGATTTAGATGGATCTCCGTGATAATTAGAGCTTGGAACTCCGGTAAAAGAAAAGATGAAACAAATGAAAGCGATAATTTGATGAGCCTCCGGAATAAGGAATTAATCATTTGGATGGAACAAGAATAAGAATTATGTTATGCGTATCCTTCAACAATTTAATTGCTGACAAGCAACGGATTTGGCATACTACTTATCCTTGTAGAAAGATTAAGATAGATATAGCGCAAACTTGAGAAACTCTTCGACGAATCCACCGATAGGATTGAAAAAGAACGAATAAATTGATATGATAAAGAAGGAAGAGAAAGCTCTTGAACGAACCACCATAAGAATTAAAATGAACGATGAGAAGATAAAGAAAACACCGGGAAGAATTAGCAAATGAACGAAGATGTTTGAGAGAATTTAGATACATGAGAACGTAGAGATCACGAGCCGATTAAGGATCATTTGAACGAAGCGCCGATAAAATTTGGAGAATGATAGTTGAAAGCTGAGATGAATATTTCTGAGATGATGGCCTCCGGATGATCAAACTGAAAAGGCTCCTGAATTGCTCCGGATGGGTGAAAAGAATACTCACAAACAATTATGAGAGGATGACATCAAGATAGAACTGAGAATCTTCACGAGAACGGATATGATATGGAGGTAAATTCTTCTTCGGTCTTCAAAATCTGAGAATGCCGATGAGAAATACCATCATGACTCATTTATGCACTCCGGAAGAATCAAAATGAATAGGTTGAGCCAACGATGAAAAGAATTCGACAGATCTTGGAGAAAACATAAGACTGATGATAATTCATTTTTACGCCAAACTTTAAAGAATTTGAGGCTAG
Organism: Triticum dicoccoides; assembly: GCF_002162155.2. Lineage (NCBI taxonomy): Eukaryota > Viridiplantae > Streptophyta > Magnoliopsida > Poales > Poaceae > Triticum > Triticum dicoccoides. The sequence goes on along the minus strand of NC_041388.1, from coordinate 674,622,549 downwards.
CTCCGGGAAAGTAAGAAGAGTCAGGTAAGATCCTGGGAAAAGACTTGTGGGTTAGGGCCCACTGAAAAGAAAATACTGTTGAAATGATTTAAAATTGAGGTTGCACCGGTTGATTTAAATGACTAGAATGAGATAACTCTCTCGAAAGAGCTTGAAAGGACTACAAAAGCAGAGTGGAAACATGAATCTTCAAGATATCTTGAGCACTCCAGAACAATAGAATAGCAAGAGGTGAACGATTAAGAATTTCACCGGCATGAGAAAGCATTGAAATGAGGAAAAGGGTAAGATCAACAAAGCTGGACTTGAAACCACCGGAGAAGATAAAAGAAACGAAGAATGATGAACTAGAAGTTCCGTTAGTATCTTCATGAGAATCACCGGATAAGAACATTGAAGGAAAATAATGGAGAGGCTTCACATCAATAAGATGGATACTCGATTAAGAGCTCTGAATCCTTGGAGAAAACAAAGGGAGGGAGGGTGGGAAAAACAAAGACAATTTGGAATGGTTGAAACGAACCCCGTTGAGAAGAACTAGTAATAGATCTTGCTGATGTTGAAATGATCGGATCCACTTGAAGAGAAGCACGCTGGTTAAAAAGGATTAACATGACAATCTCGATTAACATGAAGGATTCACATCGAAGTATGAGAACACCATTTGGGGAAGGTATGGAATCAACACTTGACATTGAAGCAACTCGAATACCACAACTGAAAACAAAACAAAGGATTGGCTCTCGGAATAAGCCGGAATAAACATATGATAGAGATTTCGTCCGAAGTTTTCGTGGTGGGGCCTACACGGGCTCGATCGTACAGCACCATCATGTACAAGGCAGTGCACATGACATACGAAGCGTCCCCAGGTCGGCATAGCCAAGGACTCTTTAAGACACAACGAGACCACTGTAAAACCAACCGTGAATAGGCGGACCACTAGACGTCGAACCCCAATTTCATGTCATACATCTGTCGAAAAGATATCCTAAGAGCTACTTGAATTCCCACTTATGAAACTCCCGAACCTTTCCAGTTATGCAATCAGGTGTTGGGGATACAGGGGAAACATAATATCTCACCCAAATCTAGCAAATCCTACATCCAGCTGTATCCATCCTTCAACACATAACCAAGAAACCTTCGAAAATCGTCTACCTCAACCTTCGAAAAGCATCCGTTATACAAGTTATGGCAATACTCCCGAACTCCTGCCCCAGTACTGGGTGGCGTCGAGGTTATCTCACAAACGAACTGCATAAAAGAGATTTTCGATGTCGACGTACTAAACTCAGGTATTCCAGAACTACAACGATAAAATTGTGACGACAACACCTCGGAGCTCAACTCCCCAGGACACTGCCACAACCCCTAAAGACAGGAGGCACCAAGAACAATGTTCTCGTCACAAAACCATCGGAACGATTCCAAGATACCCGCGTGATCCTAATTTTTTTTGTGAAATTTGAGAAGAGAAGAGTCAAAACTCTACGTCAGGATGCCTTACCAGAGCGATGAGGGGACTGGGGAGTAAAAAGAATTCCTAAACTCTCCGATATAATTCCTAAATGACTCAAAACATTTTTTTCTAGACTCAACTCGGCCGCTAAAAACGATCAAGCAATGGGGGCTCCTAAGGTCGGGGAAGGCTCTGATACCAACTTGTAACGCCCTCGATGCGTTTATATCTCCCACGTGTCGAAGCACGACTTAGAGGCATAACCGCATTGAAAGCAATGTCGCAAGTGAGGTAATCTTCACACAACCCATGTAATACATAAGGTAAAAAGATACATAGTTGGCTTACACTCGCCACTTCACACAATTACATGAATAAAGCATTACATCAAACAGATACAATCAAGGTCCGACTACGGAACCAAAATAAAAGAAGAACCCCAAATGTGACAAGGTCCCCGATCGACCCCAACTGGGCTCCACTACTGATCAACTAGAACAAAACAACACAAAGGGCAAGATCTTCATCGAGCTCCTCCTTGAGCTTGGTTGCGTCATCTGCATGGTAACATCGGCACCTGCAAACTGGTTTTGGAAGTATCTGTGAGTCACGGGGACTCGGCAATCTCACACCCTCGCGATCAAGACTATTTAAGCTTATGGGTAAGGTAAAGGTATGAGGTGGAGCTGCAGCAAGCGACTAGCATATATGGTGGCTAAACATACGCAAATGAGAGCGAGAAGAGAAGGCAAAGCACGGTCGAGAAACTATGATCAAGAAGTGATCCTAGAACAACCTACGTCAAGCATAACTCCAACACCATGTTCACTTCCCGGACTCCGCCGGAAAGAGACCATCACGGTTACACACGCGGTTGATGTATTTTACTTAAGGTCAACTTCAGGTTTTCTACAACCGGACGTTAACAAATTCCCATCTGCCCATAACTGCGGGCACGACTTTCGAAAGTTCAAAACCCTGCAGGGGTGTCCCAACCTAGACCATCACAAGCCCTCACGGTCAACGAAGGATATTCCTTCTAGCGGGAAGACCCGATCAGACTCGGAATCCCGGTTACAAGACATTTCGACAATGGTAAAACAAGTCCAGCAACACCGCCCGAATGTGCCGACAAATCCCGATAGGAGCTGCACATATCTCTTTCTCAGGGCACACTCAGATTGTCTTAGGTACGGGTAGGCCAGCCCAGAGTTGCCCCTGGTGGTCACCGGCAGCTGACAAGTTGGACCAACACTCAGAGGAGCATTGGCCCAAGGGGGTTAAAATAATGATGACCCTCGAGAGAGCGACTCCCAAGGGAAAAGTAGGTGGTGGTGAGGCAAATGGTAAAACCAAGGTTGGGCATTGCTGGCGGAGTTTTATTCAAGGCGAACTGTCAAGGGGTTCCCATAATAGCCCAACCGCGTAAGGAACACAAAATCCAGGAACATAACACTGATATGACGGAAACTAGGGCGGCAAGAGTGGAACAAAACACCAGGCATAAGGCCGAGCCTTCCACCCTTTACCAAGTATATAGATGCATTAATTAAATAAGATATGTAGTGATATCCCAACAAGTAAACATGTTCCAACAAGGAAGAAAAACTCCATGTTCCAACAAGGAACATACTTCAATCTTCACCTGCAACTAACAACGCTATAAGAGGGGCTGAGCAACGCGGTAACATAGCCAAAAGGCGGTTTGCTAGGACAAGATGGGTTAGAGGCTTGGCTTAACAATATGGGAGGCATGATAAGCAAGTGGTAGGTATCGCAGCATAGGGGCATGGCAAAAGAGCGAGCAACTAGCAAGCAAAGATAGAAGTGATTTCGAGGGTATGATCATCTTGCCTGAAATCCCGCAAGGAAGAAAAACGAGTCCATGAAGAAGACAAACGGACGAAGAAGAGCGGGTCCTCACAAACACAACGTTACCGGAACCAACCCAAAGAAGCAAACACTGGAAAGAAGCACACAACATACTAAACAACCAACACATGAACATGATATGATATGCGGGATGCGGTATGCGATGCATATGCATGATTTGACAAGGAATGCATGAACCTGGCCTCAACTTGGAAATCCAAGTGTGCCACTGGAAATATGAGATGAAATCGCTTGAAAACGATATAAAGATCGCCGGAATCGGAGTTACGGTTTGGAAATGGCAAGCAATTTAAATATGACCACGTTCTGCGATTTACAACAAGTAGCCATCTAAATGCAACAAGATGAACATGCTACAGTACCCAGACATGGCATCAAAATACATGGCAGGGATCCATTCATGATGCTCAACAAAAGATGAACACTGAGCTACGGCCAATTCATCCATTAACAGGTTCAAACAAGCATGGCAAAAGTGCAATTGGTAAACATATTTCAGACTTAGTGAAATTAACACTTGCCTGGAATTTCAGATCAGATAGCACTCTTTGGAGCAATAAAACAATATGCTACAGGAACTTAACATGGCAAATCAAGGCATGGCATGGAGCTACTCAAAGAGCTTCACAAAAGTCCCTTAGTGACCTTGAGCCAAAAGGGATCAGAAAATACAATTGCAAGCATGTGAACATGGCAAAAACATAATCAGACTCCCAGACTTAGTGAAAAACTGGAGCATGCAAATCAAATAGCGAGTAGGCATGTTTACGAGCTCGATGGACTCACTACAGAGCAAGGCATGACAAACTAAGCATGCACCCATCAAGAATACACATTATACAAGCTAGACATGTCAAGAACAACAACATAGCATGCATGGATCAACTACAACATCCTCGGCAAAATCGCTATCAAGTAGACAATCTGCCCAGATTCACGAAATGACAAAAGTAGAGCTCGATTGACTCAAGCTAGGGTGCTCCATAATTGCAAACAAAGACATGGATGGATAGAGCACTGTAAGATAAACAAAACATCCTTACGGATCATCCTCAAAAGAGGCACGGATCACTAGGAAACAACATGAACATAAGGCATATTGAGATAAACAGATCAAGGACTTAGTGGAAATGCTAAGTCCCTGAAATCAGCATTAACGAATGCACCGCTTTGCAAGCTTGTGCTAGTCACCACACACATCACAAAAATACATGGGTTGCACCTCTGGATAGATGGCAAAACATATAACAAAACTCATGTAGAGCTCATGGGCATATCATGCACACATTAATCATGGCAAAAAATGACAAATAGCTATTTGGAGCAGCAGATCTGACACTTATCTCAAATAGCATTCTTCTAACAGCTTTTCGGGCATCAAGATAAACTCAAATGAAAATGATGCAATGAGATGAAATGATGTGCTCTCTGAGACGAACATTTTGATATGCTAAATGATCAAATAGGAGTTACGGATGCGGAGTTACGACATGATGAATATGGGCATATGAAACATGGAAATATCGGGGACTTTGTGAAATTCCACCTCCGGAGAAAGTCAACGGGATCTCGTGATGCGAGACGGCCCGGTGCAGACCTGGGGGGTTGCGTTTGGATCGGGGGCAGGTGGATCTCATCCACCCTCCTCGGATCCGGCCGGAGCGGCGCCGGGGAGGGATGACAGCGGCGGGGCAACTCCGGCAACAACGGCGTGTAGGCAATGGCAGTGGAGGGCGCTGTGGGTGGCGAGGTGGCACGCCGGTGAGGGAGGAGGACACGGCCGGCGGCGAGCTCCTCCACAGGCGGCGCGCGCGCGAGAATCCGGTGGCCGACTCGGGCGGTGCAAGGCCGGGCGGCGGGCGCGCTCACCGGCGACGGCGTAGGCGGCGAATGGGCACGGGGCGGCGGCCCAGATTTGGCTCAGGGCGGGCCGGCCTCGGGCCCCGGCGGGCCACGGCGGGCGCGGAGGAGAGAGAAGGCGGCAGTGGGATGGCGGCGGGGTGACGTGGCGTGTTAGGATTGGCTGCGGAGGCGGCTGAGGCTGACGTGGCACGACGCCATAGGTCAGAGCGACGTGGAGGGGCACGGTGGACATGTCCGGCGCGGTGAGGACGCGTCCGGCGGCGCGAGGAGAGTGATTTTAGGGTTTCATCCACGATTTTCGGGAGGGGAGCACATATATATAGGTAGAGGGAGCTAGGAGAGTCCAAAAGAGGTGCGGTTTTCGGCCACGCGATCGTGATCGAACGACCGAGATGATGGAAGGGGTTTTGGTGGGTTTTGGGCCAAAATGGAGGGGTGTTGGGCTGCAACACACACGAGGCCTTCTCGGTCCCTCGTTTAACCGTTGGAGCATGAAACGAAGTCCAAATGGTACGAAACTTGAGAGGCGGTGTACCGGTAGTGAACCAAGGCTGCATGACAAGTCTCGGTCCAATCTGGAAATGTTTAATCCCCACACACGAGAAGAAGGTAGAAATGACCACCGGAGGAGATAGGAGCGCCGGAATGCAAAACGGACAACGGGAAAAATGCTCGGATGAATGAGACGAACACGTATGCAAATGAAATGCACATGATGACATGAGATGCAATGCATGACACGCACGCAATGACAAGGAAACAACAGCGAATAAGTGGAGGACATCTGGCACATCGGTCACGGGGCGTTACATGGATTAAGACATTATAGTAGCTATAATGAAAAAACAAAATATGAATTGGTTTGCAATAGTACTTAGAGTAGTGATTTGCTTTATTATACTAACGGATCTTACCGAGTTTTCTGTTGAGTTTTGTGTGGATGAAGTGTTCAAAGATTGAGGATGTCTCGCTGTGAGGAGAAGAAGGAGAGGCAAGAGATCAATCTTGGGGATTCCCAAAGCACCCCAAGTAAATATTCAAGGAGACTCAAGCGCCTAAGCTTGGGGATGCCCCGGAAGGCATCCCATCTTTCTTCAACAAGTATCGGTATGTTTTCGGATTCGTTTCGTTCATGCGATATGTGCAATCTTGGAGCGTCTTTTGCATTTAGTTTTCACTTTTCTTTTATGCACCATGCTGGTATGAGATATTCCTTGGTTGATTTATAGAATGCGCATTGCACTTCACTTATATCTTTTGAGTATGTCTTTATAGAATGCTTCATGTGCTTCGCTTATATCATTTGAAGTTTGGATTGCCTGTTTCTCTTCACATAGAAAACCGCCATTTGTAGAATGCTCTTTTGCTTCACTTATATTTGTTAGAGAGTGGGCATATCTTTTGTAGAAAGAATTAAACTCTCTTGCTTCACTTATATCTATTTAGAGAGATGACAGGAATTGGTCATTCACATGGATAGTCATAAAATCCTACATAAAACTTGTAGATCACTGAATATGATATGTTTGATTCCTTGCAATAGTTTTCTGATATAAAGATGGTGATATTAGAGTCATGCTAGTGGGTAGTTGTGGATTGTAGAAATACTTGTGTTGAAGTTTGTGATTCCCGTAGCATGCACGTATGGTGAACATTATGTGATGAAGTCGGAGCATGATTTATTTATTGATTGTCTTCCTTATGAGTGGCGGTCGGGGACGAGCGATGGTCTTTTCCTACCAATCTATCCCCATAGAAGCATGCATGTAGTACTTTGTTTCGATGACTAATAGAATTTTGCAATAAGTATGTCAGTTCTTTATGATTAATGTTGAGTCCATGGATTATACGCACTCTCACCCTTCCATCATTGCTAGCCTCTTCAGTACCATGCATTGCCTTTTCTCACCTCGAGAGTTGGTGCAAACTTCGCCGGTGCATCCAAACCCCGTGATACGATACGCTTTATAACACATAAGCCTCTTTATATCTTCCTCAAAACAGCCACCATACCTACCTATTATGGCATTTCCATAGCCATTCCGAGATATATTTCCATGCAACTTCCATCATTATCATATACATGACTTGAGCATTTATTGTCATATTGCTTCGCATGATCATAAGATAGCTAGCATGATGTTTTCATGGCTTGTCTGTTTTTTTGATGTCATTGCTACGCTAGATCATTGCACATCCCAGTATACCGCCGGAGGCATTCATATAGAGTCATATCTTTGTTCTAGACATCGAGTTGTAAGTAAATAAAAGTGTGATGATCATCATTGTTAGAACATTGTCCCATGTGAGGTTATAAAAATAAAAGAGGCCAAAGAAGCCCAAATAAAAAAATAGGCCAAAGAAGCCCACCAAAAAAACAAAAAAAACAAAAAAAATGAGAGAAAAAGAGAGAAGGGGCAATGTTACTATCCTTTTACCACACTTGTGCTTCAGACTAGCACCATGTTCTTCATATAGAGAGTCTCTTGAGTTATCACTTTCATATACTAGTGGGAATTTTCATTATAGAACTTGGCTTGTATATTCTGATGATGGGCTTCCTCAAATGCCCGAGGTCTTCATGAGCAAGCAAGTTGGATGCACACCCACTTTGTTTCCAGTTTGAGCCTTCATCCACTTATAGCTCGTAGTGCATCCTTTGCATGGCAATCCCTACTCCTCACATTGACATCAATTGATGGGCATCTCCATAGCCCGTTGATTAGTCGCGTCGATGTGAGTGTTTCTCCTTTTTGTCTTCTCGACACAACCTCCACCATCATATTCTATTCCACCCATAGTGTTATGTCCATGGCTCATGCTCATGTATTGCGTGAAAGTTGAAAAGGTTTGAGAACGTCAAAAGTATGAAACAATTGCTTGGCTTGTCATCAGGGTTGTGCATGATTTGAATATTTTGTGTGGTGAAGATGGAGTATAGCCAGACCATATGATTTTGTAGGGATAACTTTCTTTGGCCATGTTATTTTGAAAAGACATGATTGCTTTATTAGTATGCTTGAAGTATTATTGTCTTAATGTCAAATGATAGACTATTGCTTTGAATCACTCAAGTCTTAATATTCATGCCATGATTAGATTACATGATCAAGGTTATGTTAGGTAGCATTCCACATCAAAAATTATCTTTTTTATCATTTACCTACACAAGGACGAGCAGGAATTAACCTTGGGGATAATGATATGTCTCCGTCGTATCTATAATTTTTTATTGTTCCATGCCAATATTATACAACTTTCATATACTTTTGGCAACTTTTTATACTATTTTGGGGACAAACATATTGATCCAGTGCCCAGTGCCAATTCCTGTTTGTTGCATGTTTTTTGTTTCGCAGAAAATCCATATCAAACAGAGTCCAAACGGGATAAAAATGGACGGAGATTATTTTTGGAATATATGTGAAATATGGGAAGAAAATCAATGCGAGATGGTGCCTAAGGGAGCCACGATGCAGGGGACGCCCCCCTGGGCGCGCCCCTGACCCTCGTGGGCCCCCCCTATGGCGGTTACTGCTCTTCTTCGGCTGCAAGAAAGCTAATTTTCGGGGGAAAAATCGGGGCGAAGGTTTCAATCCAATCGGAGTTACGGATCTCCGGATATATAAGAAATGGTGAAAGGGCAGAATCCCAGAACGCAGAAACAGAGAGAGAGAGAGAGAGAGAGAGAGAGAGAGAGAGAGAGAGAGAGAGAGAGACGGAGAGACAGATCCAATCTCGAAGGGGCTCTCGCCCCTCCCATGCCATGGAGGCACTGGACTAGAGGGGAAACTCTTCTCCCATCTAGAGAGAAGGTCAAGTAAGAAGAAGAAGAAGAAGGAGGGGGATCTCTCCCCCCTCTCTCCCGGTGGCGCCGGAACACCGCCGGGGCCATCATCGTGTGACAGCGATCTACACCAACACCTTCGTCATCTTCACCAACATCTCCATCACCTTCCCCCATCTATCTACAACGGTCCATTCTCCCGCAACCCGTTGTACCCTCTACTTGAACATGGTGCTTTATGCTTCATATTATTATCAAATGACACTGGTAGAAAAAGGGCCTATAGTCCCGGTTCGTAAGGGCCTTTAGTCCTGGTTCCGGAACCGGGACTAAAGTGTCGGTACTAATACCTCCCCCCTTTAGTCCCGGTTCAATCCAGAACCGGGACTAAAGGCCCTCCACGTGGGCAGTGCGCAGAGCCCAGTCAGGAGACCCTTTGGTCCCGGTTGGTGGCACCAACCGGGACCAATAGGCATCCACGCGTCAGCACTTCTGTGGATGGGGTTTTTGTTTTTTTAAGGGGGGGGGGTTGGGGGTTTTGGGGGGTTAATTTAGGTGTTTCATATATTGTGTTAGCTAGTTATAATTAATAGAGAGAAGTGTCCTCTGTTATGTCCGTGCTTGGTCGACGCTACGTACTATACATACGTATATAGAGAGGACTAGACACGCTAGCTAGCTAGTAAGCAAACGAAGGAAACAGAAGATCGTCATGAACATATATGCATATATACAGAGAGAAGTGATATCGACCACCTCTCCTTCTCCGAGAGATTGGTCGAACAACAAGTTCTCGTATATCTATCTAGCACTACCGGCTACATATATACAATAATTATCTCTTACAAATATAATCATACGGACTCAGGGTCCACATAGAATTCTCCGTCTTCAGGGATCACGTGGTCAAGAAAGAATTCCGCCAATTCCTCTTGAATTGCTCGCATGCGAGCTGGTGCTAGGAGTTCATCCCGCTTCCGAAACATCTAATTTGAAGAAGGGGGTCAATACATATATATATATATATATATAAATGAATGAAACTCAACACAAATGATGGTAATAAAATAAAATTGTGAATTATGTTATTTACGTACTTCATATTGTTCGTTAGAGTACCCGCCCCGCTCACAGGTCGTGTGGCGGATGGACTCGCAGATGTAGTATCCACAGAAATCATTCCCTTGTTCCTGCCACAACCACTTTACAAGAAATAGAGGTCAATCAAACTGATAAGCAAGAATGCTAAATGGTATTGATGAAACTAGCGCTTGAATCACTAGGAGATGCGCGAAACATGCTACTATAGTACTTACTTTCGGGTGTCTAAATTCCAGCTCCTTCGGCAGTCCCGGAACTGTTTTGGTGAATTTTCTCCAAACCCTGCCGGACAAAGAAAACAATTACTTGATATCAGGAAATGAACAAAGTTGCTGATATGGTGGATAATGATCGATTTAACTTACTTCTTGAGGATTTCAGTCATGTCCGCATACTCCTTGGGATCTTTTCGTTTAGAGTCCAAGACGGTTACTACTCCCTGCTCAAGCTTAATCTCTAGGAGAATATAGTGGAAATTGCACACACATGCATAACTCATGAATTACATTACTATAACCTTGACTAATATATAAGGGAAACCGAATACGCACAAGACAGTAACACTCACCTGAAGTTGTAAGGAAAGAGTATTATATCTTTGTTTTGATTTATTACGAACGATCGTAGCAAGTTGGCCTCGGTAGCTGCGGCATGAAGTTTAACCTGAGTTGCATCTATGAGATATGTGTTAATGAACCCAATATCACCGACTTGTCTTTTCTTCAATTCGGCGATCTTCAATCTGCATAATATAGTGAGGATGATTCTAAATACATGGAATGAAAGAGCTAAGCTATATAGAGAAACTTAATGACAGAAGTAGTACTACTTACAGACAGTAGCAGGCGACCGTTGTTGTATCGAGGGCCAATTGATTGAAAAACTGATAGAACTCCTCAAATGTAACAGGCAACAGATCAATTCCAATGAGGTCATGATCCTTTTTAACTTTCACATACAAAGTACTCCTCCCCCCAGAGTCTCTGCAGATTTTCAAGTACCAATCATGCAATCTTCGCATCATCGTTGATAGAGATCTTTCATCTTTGACGAGAGGCTTCCCGTACTCGTATCTTTGTATTTGCACCTCCATGGGTTCATAATGTACTTCGTCGGGCAGGTAATCTGCAAGATTGCTATAACCGGGCACCATCCTCGGATCATTATCGACGTTGTGGCTAGGCACCTTGAGCGGGGGGCACGATTGCTTCGCTTGTTCGCCGAGCTGGGCAATTTGTTTCCCAGCTCGTCGTTCTTTCAGCCTTTGATCACTGACAGTACTTCCCGACCGCTTCGCTTCGGCAAATTCCTTTCCAATAATGCGGTCATAGTTTCCTTTCGGCGGATCAGACTTCGGTGGTTTTTTCAGGGCAGCCAGAGTGCGCTTCACTTTCACCCGATCTACTTTCTCCTCCGGAGGTGGATGTTTCTTTGCTTTCACCCCTTCAAAGAAGTTCCTCACTTCTTCTCGCGCGATCTCGGCATTCTCCTCCAGGGTCCTCTCATATGGTAACTTCTCTGGAGTCTTCAGAGAAGGACCGAATCTGTATGTCCTCCCGCCTCTGGTTGTACTGCTAGACGCCGACCGAGCAGACGGAGCGGTTGTCTTCTTTACTTGCTTAAGCGGCGGAGGAGAAGGACTACGATACGCCGGAGCAGCTAGAGCGGCGGCAGGTCTCTTCCGCCCTTGCTGACGAGGCGGAGAAGGAGGAGGCTGGCTGCTCGGGCGTGTCGGCGCACGCGGAGAAGGAGGCAGACTGCCGCCACGCGCCGGAGAAGGAGCCGGCCGAGGGCCCTGATCGTCACTCGCCGGAGGAGGAGGCGGTGGAGGCGGAGTGCCCTGACTCGCCGGAGGAGGTGGAGGAGGCGGTGGCGTCCAGTTCGGAAGGTTGATGAGCTCCTTCCGCCATAGGCATGGAGTCTTCACAGCAGACCCCAGTCGGGTCTCCCCTTCACCGGTAGGGTGGTCAAGCTGGAGGTCCTCAAATCCCTCCGTTATCTCATCCACCATCACCCTAGCATATCCTTCTGGAATCGGCAGGCAGTGAAAAGTTGCGCCGGGTTCAGTAGGATAAACAGAGCCAACAGCCGCCTTGACCTTCAAATTCATCCATTGCGTCATAAGGTGGCAATTTTGAGACTCCGTTATAGCATCCACGGGATAGCTGGCAGGAGCCGTCAAGGCATGCTCCAGCTGAAGCAGCTCGGTGGAAGCCACGCTGCTTCTGCGCTGAGATGGCGGGGTAGCTTCGGGGGAGGCTTCGGCAGTATGTTTGCTGCGATTTGCTTCTCGTTCCTTTATCGCATCTACCCTTGCTTGCAGCGCCTGTATTTGGGTCTGGTGCACTTTTTTCCTCCTCTCATGGGATTTGTAACCGCCTGCGTCCGGAAACCCAACCTTCCACGGAATGGAGCCTGGCGTGCCTCGTGTCCGTCCAAGGTGCTCAGGATTCCCGAGGGCCATTGTGAGCTCGTCGTTCTCTCTGTCTGGAAAGAACATCCCTTCCTGCGCTGCTTCGATATACTGCTTAAGCTTACTGACTGGTATGTCCATTTGATCGTTCGTCCAAATGCACTTCCCTGTTACAGGGTCTAGTGTTCCGCCAGCCCCGAAGAACCAAGTCCGGCAACGGTCTGGCCAGTTAATTGTCTCTAGTTCGATCCCTTTATGAACTGGATCATTCTCAGTCTTGGACCACTTAGGTCGGGCTACGAGGTAGCCACCTGACCCCGTGCGATGGTGAAGCTTCTTCTTCGCAGCATTTTGCTTGTTTGTCGCCGACATCTTCTTACTCTTTTCTGATGTCTTGTGGGCCACAAATGCGGGCCAGTGATCTCTGATCTTCTCATATCTGCCCTTGAATTCTGATGTCTCATTATTTTCGACAAACTTATTCAGCTCTTTCTTCCACCTCCTGAATAGTTCTGCCATCCTCTTCAGAGCAAAAGACTTGATTAATTTCTCTTTAACTGGGTTCTCTGGATTATCCTCAGGCGGTAGGGTGAAATTTGACTTCAGCTCAGTCCAAAGATCATTTTTCTGCATATCATTGACATAAGACACCTCAGGGTCTTCTGTAGCCGGCTTAAACCATTGCTGGATGCTTATCGGGATCTTGTCCCTAACCAGAACCCCGCACTGAGCAACAAATGCGCTCTTTGTCCGGAGGGGTTCAATAGGTTGTCCATCGGGCGCGATTGCTATGATCTCAAACTTTTCATCCGAGCTCAACTTTTTCTTCGGGCCTCGTCTCTTTACCGAAGTTGTGCTCGATTCGGAGGGCTAGAAAAAAGAACAAAGACTTAATTAATATGTGTACATACCAAAACAATGAATGCATCAATCAGCTAGTCAGCATAGGCTTAACTAATATATATACCTGGCCGGACTCGGTTCGGTCACCGGAGCCGTCATCACGGTCTCCTTCTTGCACCGGCATTGGGTCACCGGAGCCGTCCTCATGTTCTTCTTCTTGCACCGGCATTAGGTCACCGTAGCCAGCTTGTTCACCCTCTCCTTCCAGACCATCGGTTTCATTGAGAAACAACGAGATGGCATCACTTCCTTCTGTGATTATGTCCCTCAACAACGCTTCTTTTGTTGCTTCGTCTAGGGCGGTGTCCATAGTTTCTACAAATATTTACAACATGGCAATTATTATTCAAACATGACAGATGGATATATTAGTGCCAAACATAGAACTAGCTACCTAATCATAGTAAGCTATCGGGAGGGGGTATATATCAACAACGACGACACTACATCTATGTCCCTCGACGACCCTCGTTCCCGATAAAAAAAGAGGAAGAAGAAGAAAAATAAGAGGACAAGAAAGAATAGAGGAGAAGATCTCCTCTATTCTTTCTTCTACTCTTTTTTTTCTTCTTCCTCTTCTTTTTTTATCCTCTTCTTCCTCTCATGTTCGATAGGATCGCCGAGGGGTCGGGAGGTTGCCTAGTGTCAAGGGATTCAACAAAACCATGTCTTCATCATTAGGCGAAAGTAACATGTGCATGATGGTACGAAGCTCTTCAAAGTTGTTCCGGAACAGAGTCCCAGATAGGATAATTCGCTTTTGGTACAAAGTTCAGCAAGAGCCTTCCGAATATCGCTATTTGGAAGGCCTTTGCTGAATTCGTACCAAAAGGCGGATTATTCTATCCGGGACTCCATTCCAGAACAACTTTGCAGAACTTCGTACCAACATGCCCTAGTTACTTCCGGCTAATGATGAAGGCATGGATTTCTTCAATACTTTGACACTAGGAAACCTCTCTCTACTTCCGGCTAATAAGAAGAAGAAGAAGAAGAAGAAGAAGAAGAAGAAGAAGAAGAAGAAGAAGAAGAAGAAGAAGAAGAAGAAGAAGAAGAAGAAGAAGAAGAAGAAGAAGAAGAGGAGAAGAAGAAAGTAATAGTGGAGAAGAAGAGAAAATAGAATATATTCTATTTTCTCTTCTTCTCCACTATTCCTTTCTTCTTCTCCTCTTCTTTTTCTTCTTTTTTCTTCTTCTTATTTATTTCTCCTCTTCTTTTCGGTAGAGGAAACCCTAAATAGCTAGCAAGTATCGTGGGTGTGAGATACATGTGGCCTTCGGTGTCGGCCACTACATCCACGTCCCACAAGTGACGTGGGCGTCGAAGCCCACGCCACTTGTGGGATGTGGGTGTAGTGTCCGACACCGACGGTATATGTATCTCACACCAACGATACTTTCTATTTAGGGTTTCTCCTCTACCGCTCCTCGACCTCTCGACGACCCTCGTTCCCGATAAAATAAAGAGGAAGAAGAAGAAGAAAAAAGAAGAGAAGAAAGAATAGAGGAGAAGACTTCCTATTCTTCCTCTCCTCTTCTTCTCCCTCTTCTTCCCCTTCTTCCTCGCCTCTCTCATGAATGTCCGGCATTCTCGACCCCCCTCCCCACGTGAAAAGAAGAAAAAAAAAGAGGAGAAGAAGAAAGGAATAGAGGAGAAAAGAGAAAAGAGAATATATTCTATTTTCTCTTCTTCTCCACTATTCCTTTCTTCTTCTCCTCTTCTTTTTCTTCTTTTTTCTTCTTCCTATTTATTTCTCCTCTTCTTACTCTCCCCTCTTCTTCTCCTTTCTTCCTCTTCTTATTTCCTTTGTCCTCACATTCTTTTTCTTCTTCTTCCTTCTTAAAAATACAAGAAGTAGTATTGCCTAATTCTTTGTTCATATGAATATACAAACATTTGCATATTTACAATAATTAATATCACCAGAAAAATCTATGAACAGAAAAAAATCCTAATTTTTCTAAAAAACAATCTTTTGCATTGTTCACATACACATATACATTATAGTCACATACACATATACATCACATATGAACAAAAAAATTAAAGTAATAAAAATAAAAAACAGAGCCGGGCGGCGGCTCACAGCGCGGGGGCAGGTGAGGGTGCCGGCGCGCGGGGGCGGGACGGGGCAGGGGCTGGGCGACGGCGAGCACGGGGCGGCGACGGCGAGCCTGTAGC
>NC_041388.1:674596502-674605629 GCF_002162155.2 Triticum dicoccoides | reverse complement strand
TATTTTTTATTTTACTTACAACTAAATACTTACAGTTTTTTAGTGATTTCTTTTTGCTTTTAGGTCACAAAAATTATAAACTTTCTGTTAGTGCCATTAGTTTTAAATTTTAAATAGTTTCAATTTGAATTTTTAGAAATTTGTGTGAATCACTAGTTTATGAATAACTTTACTATAAAATTAGAAATTTTTTCTTCTTTGCTATTTATTTTTTATTTATACTTATAATTAAATACTTATAGTTTGATTTTAGGTCACAAAAATTATATTCTTTTTGCTATTGAAGAATATTATAGTTTTATTTTAGTTGATCATAACATAATATATTAATTGATTGTTTTTATTTTCATAGAAGTTTTGTAGTTTATTCTGTTTGCTATTAATTCATTCTTTGAGCTAAATGACTCTGAAATTGGAAAGCATTTCAAAATGAACTCTGAAAAGGTGGAAAGTTGGCATGGTATCATCATTTCACCCACATAGCATGTTCCAAAAAGTAGAGAGGGTTACGACAAAAACTTGATGCACTTCGTGTACAAAATGGACAATCACTTTCGAAGTATCAAGGTTTCAAACCATAAGACATGAAAGCATTTCAAATGAACTCTGAAAAAGTTGAAAGTTGGGATGGTATCATAATTTCACCCACATAGCATGTGCATGTACAAAATGGACAATGGTAGCATGTTCGTCTATTACAAATTTGGCATGGTATCATCATAATAGTTGCGGGAGAAAGTCTTCACTTTTTCTTCGCTTGTGTCATTTGCTTATTGCGCCATAACCATGGATAATCTTCATTGTTTATCAGGATGCTTGGGTTAGCCTTGACATTGAAGGGAGGAATTTCATGAAACTTTTCATAATCTTCAGACATGTCTGTCTTGCCGTCCACTCCCAGGATGTCCCTTTTTCCTGAAAGAACTATGTGGCGCTTTGGCTCATCGTATGATGTATTCGCTTCCTTATCTTTTCTTTTTCTCGGTTTGGTAGACATGTCCTTCACATAGATAACCTGTGCCACATCATTGGCTAGGACGAACGGTTCGTCAGTGTACCCAAGATTTTTCAGATCCACTGTTGTCATTCCGTACTGTGGGTCTACCTGTACCCCGCCGCCTAACAGATTGACCCATTTGCACTTAAACAAAGGGACCTTAAAATCAAGTTCGTAGTCAAGTTCCCATATGTCCACTATGTAACCATAATATGTGTCCTTTCCTCTCTCGGTTGCTGCATCAAAGCGGACACCGCTATTTTGGTTGGTGCTTTTTTGATCTTGGGCGATCGTGTAAAATGTATTCCCATTTATCTCGTATCCTTTGTAAGTCAATACAGTGAAAGATGGTCCCCTGGACAACAAGTACAACTCATCACAAACAGTGTTGTCACCTCTGAGACGTCTTTCCAACTAACTGCTGAAAGTCCTGATGTGTTCACATGTAATCCAGTCGTCGCACTGCTCCGGGTGTTTGGAGCGCAGACTGTTCTTGTGTTCATCGACATACGGGGTCACCAAGGTAGAGTTCTGTAGAACTGTGTAGTGTGCTTGAGACCAATAATATCCGTCCCTGCATATTATTGAGTCTCTTCCAAGAGTGCCTTTTCCAGTTAGTCTCCCCTCATACCGCGATTTAGGGAGACCTATCTTGTTAAGGCCAGGAATGAAGTCAACACAAAACCCGATAACATCCTCTGTTTGATGGCCCATGGAGATGCTTCCTTCTGGCCTAGCGCGGTTACAGACATATTTCTTTAGGACTCCCATGAACCTCTCAAAGGGGAACATATTGTGTAGAAATACGGGCCCCAGGATGACAATCTCGTCGACTAGATGAACTAGGACGTACGTCATGATATTGAAGAAGGATGGTGGGAACACCAGCTCAAAACTGACAAGACATTGCGCCACATCACTCCTTAGCCTTGGTACTATTTCTGGATCGATCACCTTCTGAGAGATTGCATTGAGGAATGCACATAGCTTCACAATGGCTAATCGGACGTTTTCCGGTAGAAGCCCCCTCAATGCAACCGAAAGCAGTTGCGTCATAATCACGTGGCAGTCATGAGACTTTAGGTTCTGAAACTTTTTCTCTGGCATATTTATTATTCCCTTTATATTCGACGAGAAGCCAATCGTGACCTTCATACTGAGCAGGCATTCAAAGAAGATTTCTTTCTCTTCTTTCGTAAGAGCGTAGCTGGCAGGACCTTTATACTGCTTCGAAGGCATGCCGTCTTTTTCGTGCAAATGTTGCAGGTCCTCTCGTGCCTCAGGTGTATCTTTTGTCTTCCCATACATGCCCAAGAAGCCTAGCAGGTTCACGCAAAGGTTCTTCGTCACGTGCATCACGTCGATTGAGGAGCGGACCTCTAGGTCTTTCCAGTAGGGTAGGTCCCAAAATATAGATTTCTTCTTCCACATGGGTGCATGTCCCTCAGCGTCATTCGGAACAGCTAGTCCACCGGGACCCTTTCCAAAGATTACGTAGTGTAAATCATTGACCATAGCAAGCACGTGATCACCGGTGCGCATGGCGGGCTTCTTCCGGTGATCTGCCTCGCTTTTGAAATGCTTGCCTTTCTTTCGACATTGATCGTTGGTCGGAAGAAATCGACGATGGCCCAGGTACACATTCTTCCTGCATTTGTCCAGGTATATACTTTCAGTGTCATCTAAACAGTGCGTGCATGCGTGGCATCCTTTGTTTGTCTGTCCTGAAAGGTTACTGAGAGCGGGCCAATCGTTGATGGTCACGAACAGCAACGCCTTAAGTTTAAATTCCTCCTGTCTGTGCTCATCCCACGTACGTACACCATTTCCATTCCACAGCTGTAAAAGTTCTTCAACTAATGGCCTTAGGTACACATCAATTTCGTTGCCGGGTTGCTTAGGGCCTTGGATGAGAACTGGCATCATAATGAACTTCCGCTTCATGCACATCCAAGGAGGAAGGTTATACATACATAGAGTCACGGGCCAGGTGCTGTGATTGCTGCTCTGCTCCCCGAAAGGATTAATGCCATCCGCGCTTAAAGCAAACCATACATTCCTTGGGTCCTTTGCAAACTCATCCCAGTACTTTCTCTCGATTTTTCTCCACTGCGACCCGTCAGCGGGTGCTCTCAACTTCCCTTCTTTCTTTCGGTTCTCACTGTGCCATCGCATCAACTTGGCATGCTCTTCGTTTCTGAACAGACGTTTCAACCGTGGTATTATAGGAGCATACCACATCACCTTCGCTGGAACCCTCTTCCTGAGGGGCTCGCCGTCAACCGTGGTATTATACCGCAACGCACCGCATATCGGGCATGCGTTCAGATCCTTGTATGCACCGCGGTAGAGGATGCAGTCATTAGGGCATGCATGTATCTTCTCCACCTCTAATCCTAGAGGGCATACGACCTTCTTTGCTGCGTATGTACTGTCGGGCAATTCGTTATCCTTTGGAAGCTTCTTCTTCAATATTTTCAGTAGCTTCTCAAATCCTTTGTCAGCCACAGCATTCTCTACCTGCCACTGCAGCAATTCCAGTACGGTACCGAGCTTTGTGTTGCCATCTTCGCAATTGGGGTATAACCCTTTTTTGTGATCCTCTAACATGCGATCGAACTTCAGCTTCACCTTTTGACTAATGCATTGCGTCCTTGCATCGACAATGACCCGGCGGAGATCATCATCATCGGGCACATCGTCTGGTTCCTCTTGATCTTCAGCAGCTTCACCCGTGGCAGCATCATTGGGCACATCGTCTGGTTCCTCTTGATCTTCACCAGCTCCCCCCGTTGCAGCATCACCGTATTCAGGGGGCACATAGTTGTCATCGTACTCTTCTTCTTCGCCGTCTTCCATCATAACCCCTATTTCTCCGTGCCTCGTCCAAACATTATAGTGTGGCATGAAACCCTTGTAAAGCAGGTGGGAGTGAAGGATTTTCTGGTTAGAGTAAGACCTCGTATTCCCACATTCAGTGCATGGACAACACATAAAACCATTCTGCTTGTTTGCCTCAGCCGCATCGAGAAACTCATGCACGCCCTTAATGTACTCGCGGGTGTGTCTGTCACCGTACATCCATTGCCGGTTCATCTGCGTGCATTATATATAATTAAGTATCCAAATTAATAGAAGTTCATCATCACATTAAAACCAAAGTGCATACATAGTTCTCATCTAACAACATATAGCTCTCCAGAGCATCTAATTAATTAAACCATACATTGAAACTATGTAAAACATTTCACTGCGAAAACAAATGCGATCATAATCGCAACCAAGGTAACAATTGATCCAACGGCATAATGATACCAAGCGTCGGTATGAATGGCATATTTTCTAATCTTTCTAATCTTCAAGCGCATTGCATCCATCTTGATCTTGTGATCATCAACGACATCCGCAACATGCAACTCCAATATCATCTTCTCCTCCTCATTTTTTTTATTTTTTCCTTCAACAAATTGTTTTCTTCTTCAACTAAATTTAACCTCTCGACAATAGGGTCGGTTGGCATTTCCGATTCACATACATCCTAGATAAATAAAATCTATGTCACGTTGGTCGGCATAATTTTCATAAACAATAAATGAACCAATAGTTATAAAGATAATATACATACCAAATCCAAATCATAGACAGGACGAGGGCCGACGGGGGCGCATACCAAAACCATCGCACTATATAAGATGCAATAATAAATGTAAGAAAATGATACAAGTATCTATCTAAACATACAAGTAAGAATATTTTTCCTTTCAGAAAGAAGATAAGAACAAGAGGCTCACCACGGTGGTGTCGGTGATGAGATCGGCGCGGGTGATCGACGGCGGTGAAGACGGGGACGGGGCGTGACGGACCGCTAAATCTAGACAAATCTCGAGGAAAATGGAGCTTGGAGGTCGAGCTTCGAGAGGAGAAAGCTTAAGTAGTGTGGCTCGGGCATTCCATCGAACACCTCATGTGCATAGGAGGTGAGCTAGAGCACCACAAAGCCCTCTCCCCCTCGGCCAGAAAAAACAGAGCACTGTGCTCTACTCTTGCGCGAGGGGGTATATATAGGCACCTCATTGGTCCCGGTTGGTGGCCTGAACCGGGACTAAAGGGGAGCCTTTGGTCCCGGTTCAAGCCACCAACCGGGACCAATGGTGGTGGGCCAGGAGCAAGGCCCATTGGTCCCGGTTCGTCCCACCAACCGGGACCAAAAGGTCCAGACGAACCGGGACCAATGGCCCACGTGGCCCGGCCAGCCCCCTGGGCTCACGAACCGGGACCAATGCCCACATTGGTCCCGGTTCTACACTGAACCGGGACTAATGGGCTGAGCCGGCCTGGACCATAGCCCTGTTTTCTACTAGTGTGATGTGTTGCCATCCTATGATGTCTGAGTAGATTTTCGTTCTCCTATCGGTGGTTGACGAATTGCTATGATTTATTTAATTTGGTTGTGGTTATGTTGTTGTCCTTTGGTGCCCAGCATATGAGCGTGCGCGTGGATCACACCATAGGGTTAGTTGTATGTTGATAGTACTATGTATTGGAGGGCAAGAGTGACAAAAGCTTCAACCTAGCATAGAAATTGATGCATACGGGATTGAAGGGGGGCAATATATCTTAATGCTATGGTTGGGTTTTACCATAATGAACGTTAGTAGTTGCGGATGCTTGCCAATAGTTCCAATCATAAGTGCATAGAATTCCAAGTCAGGGATGTGACATTCTAGCAGTGGCCTCTCCCACATAAAACTTGCTATCTGTCTAGTAACGTAGTCAATTGCTTAGGGACAATTTCGCAACTCCTACCACCACTTTTCCACACTCTCTATACTAACTTTATTGTTTCTTTATCTAAACAGCCCCTAGATTTTATTTACATGCTCTTTATTATCTTGAAAACCTATCCAAAAACACCTACAAAGTACTTCTAGTGTCATACTCACTACTAGGAAAAGGGCTACTAATGGCGCACCAGTTTTGCCCACTAATGGCGCACTGCTGGTGCGCCATTAGTATCACGCCACTAGTATTTCTTACTAATGGCGCACCACCGGTGCGCCATTAGTATCTAGTATACTAATGGCGCACCAAGCAGTGCGCCATTAGTATAGAACACCATGCGCAATTAGTATGCCTCCCAGGGGGCCATATTTAACCATGTGCTTTGGCATACTAATGGCGCACTGTTGGGTGATGCGCCATTAGTGTGATTATAACAGTGCGCCATTAGTGTCTTGTGTGGTGCGCCACTAGTATGAATATTAAGGATTTTTTTTCATTTCTGATATTTTCACAGGTTAAAAAATATTAGAGATAACATACAACACAGATCTGCTTAGCTTACATACAGGGGGCCATATGTAACGATGTTACCTGCGTCCACCAGATCATATCCAACACACAAGTTTCATCATATATACATACATAGCCAACACATAGTTCCATCGTTACATATTACAAAAGTTTCACACTGTTCATTCCACACCGTTATCCATCAATTCACAAAAGTTTCACATTGATACAAAATAAAAACACAAATGGAAAAGAAGCACTCCATCCATGCAAGCTTCCGTGAATTAAATCAAATCTGCAAAATGATAAACAAGAAGTTAGAAGAAGAAGAAGAAGAAGAAGAAGAAGAAGAGAAGAAGAAGAATAAGACTAGAAGAAGAATAAGAAGAAGAATAAGAAGAATAAGAAGAAGACTATAAGCTTATTATGTAAACTTGATCATTTTGTGCTAACATAAATAATTTTGGAGCTAACCTATAGGAAACTAAGCATATAAGCTCTAAGTCTTTCACAGATTTGTTTGCAAGTTCTGATATGTAATAAAGATGAGCCTCAAGATACAACACATCAAGCATGGAAAACCAGTCAAACGTTTGAGATATCGAGTTTCAAGACATTATACTGCAATCCACTCATAAAGCCATGATTAAATGTGCATAACTACCACTGAGAAAATAATAGGTCTCATCTTCTCATGCATAAACTGCACATCCAGAAGGCACATAGCTAGAAAGGGTGAAAATTACATGGACATTAACCTGTCCAGTTTTTCATTATGGGATTGCTAAACATCACACATAATAGTACCACCCAAACTTTGAGCTAGCATACAGAGAGCAATGCCATTTTTTGCAACATCAAAACTGAAAAATCAATACACTTTCTAGCATAATACTAATCTTTCACCAATGAGCCAAGAGAAAAAGGAATTAGCCTGCTGTTCTCAGACCTAGATTCTAGATGAATTCTATAAGCAAGTGAATCTAGGAATAAAATCATGTATTCTTTACCTTTGACTACCAAGGTCGAGACTTGCCACAACAAAGGGAGGAGTAGGTCTGGACAAAAGGACACACGATGCCTAGATGAAGAACAAACCCACGACACGATGGCCAATCGACCCTGCGGAATGAGGTGAACAGAGCAACAGCAGCAGGTCAGCAAGATTTCTACAAGTAGGCAACCTGGGATGACCAAAGAGAAGACTAGCAATTAGTCTGAAACTTTTATGCACAGGGAAGACTACCCTTAGTTATGTGGGGCTTCTAGGCACATCACTGAGTTTGTTCTAGCAAGCGACAGTTTTATGTGAGCTATATGTGGTTCATAGCTGAATGCGATTATACTTCAAACTTTTAACTGTATGGGAGGGAAATCTGATGGTTGAACAGCGATTGACTTTGGCAAAAATCAGCGGCTAGTTGAATTGCTTAATTTCAGAATTGAAGCTAATCTCTCGGCTAACCGAATTGCTTACTGCTACTGTGGATGAAAGATTGCAGCAAGAGAGCAAGCAAGCAACTCAGCACAAAACAGATGCAACCTAACTAGTCTCATGGCAAGTACTTAGTACCAAGCACCAACAACAAATAGGCACGGCGCAGGGTACAAATTACTACAACAAATTTCCATGAACTGTACTGTCAGCAAAAAACCCTGCTAGAATTACAACAACTACAATGAACCTATTTCAAAAAGATAGAAAATGAACACATAAAAAGAACACGACATATACTCATCTATTTTCCTCAGTTTTTTTTTAAAAAGGGACCCAAAAATGGACAAACATGAACTGCAGCTACTGATATGGTCTACTACCAAACATAAACTGCAGAAAAAATAAAAAGGAGAGGGAAGTGGTTAGGGTTCAAACCCAATACATTAGGTGTACCTAATGCACATGGAGTACTAATTATTCATGTTTGCTAGGAACTACTCCCACAATTTTTGGAACCTTATTTGACCTAAATTCGAGAGGGATTTGACCTAAACCTAGCAAAAGATAGAAGAAGAGGGCATGGCCGGGAGAGAGGAGAGGAGAAGAGAGGCAGAGGGAGGAGGGTTACCTGACCACGATGAGGTGGTGGCCGGAGCGGCGATGACGGAGGGCGGAAATGGCAAACTTGGGGGAGGCGGGGATAGACGGTGGGGAGGTCGCGGGCCTCCTCTCCTGGTGGACGTGGGGCCTCCTCTCCTGGTGGACGTGGGGCGGCTCCGAGGCGAGGGAGGCGGCGCTCGGGGGGGAGGCGGGGCTCGGGGAGAGGCGGCGAAGGGGAGAGGGAGGCGGCGGGGGCGCATGGGCGCGCGGCTGCGGCGAGGTTAGGTCGAGTGGGGGATCTGGCGAGGGAGGGAGAGAGGCCAGAGGGGAATAGGTGGAGTGGGGGGAGGGTTAGCAATGGCGCACCTCCCCATAGTGCGCCATAAGTACGACGACAGCAATGGCGCACCACCCTCTGGTGCACCATTAGTAGTTTTTTTCTGATAGCAATGGCGCACCCTCCTCTGGTGCGCCATTAGTAACTTTTTTTTCTGACAGCAATGGCGCATCCTCCTCTAGTGCGCCATTAGTAACATTTTTTTTCATTATTTCTTGTTGCATCTAATAATTTGTTTGTTATCAAATTTGTTATTTTCATGAGGACTAGAACAGAAGATATCATCAAATATCATCAAAAAAATTTGAAAATATCATCAAATTTGTTTTTTATTTTTAATTGAAAATATCATCAAATTTGTTATTTGAAGATATCATCAAATTTCTTATTTGAAAATATCATCAAATTTGTTATTTAAAAATATCTTCAAAAAGTGGGGGAGGGTGCGGGTGTCGACGGCGGC
>NC_041388.1:674574589-674596128 GCF_002162155.2 Triticum dicoccoides | reverse complement strand
GGGTGCGGTGGGTCGTCGGCGGCGGTGGAGCGGGGGAGGGTGCGGGGTGTCGGCGGCGGTGGTGGTGCGGGGGGAGTGTGTGGGGGGTGCTCGGCGGCGAGGGGGATCTGGCGAGGGGGATAGCTATCGAGAGGGAGGGGGGCTGAGATCGAGTGTCCTCATGAATATTCAATATTTTTCATATGGAATATGAAAAAATATTCATGAATTCAAAAAGTGCCCATGAAATTTAAAAATATTCATGATATCAAAAAGTAAAAAAAAAGTGCCCATGAAGTTTAAACTAGTAATGGCGCAGTATGCAACGGTGCGCCATTAGTAGTTTTGCAAAAAAGTAAAAAAAATACAGTAGTGGCGCACTCTATGGCTGGTGCGCCATTAGTAGTTCTAACTAGTAATGGCGCACTCTGCCCGGATGCGCCATTAGTATGTTTGAAAAAATGAAAAAAAACATTTTGTTACTAGTGGCGCACCGTGTGCCTGGTGCGCCATTAGTGTCTTCAACACTAATGGCGCATCTCCACATGGTGCGCCATTAGTATATGGTAGTGGCGCACCACTTCTGTGGTGCGCCATTAGTGTCAATTCCATCTATAGCCTTTTCCTAGTAGTGACTTGTTCTAGGTAAAGTGAACGTTAAGCGTGCATAGAGTTGTATCGGTGGTCGATAGAACTTGACGGAATATTTGTTCTACCTTTAGCTCCTCGTTGGGTTCGACACTCTTACTTATCGAAAGAGGCTACAATTGACCCCCTATACTTGTGGGTTATCAATGCACATCACTATATGCCTTGCAAGCAATGTGACTAATGAGTTAATTACGGGATGATGCGTTACAGAACAAGTAAAGATACTTGCTGGTAAGGAGATTGAACTAGGTATGATGATACCAATGATCGAATCTCGGGTAAGTAACATACCGATGACAAAGGGAATAACATATGTTGTTATTGCGGTTTGACCGATAAAGATCTTCGTAGAATACGTAGGAACCAATATGACCATCCAGGTTCCACTATTGGTTATTGACCGAAGATGTGTCTCGGTCATGTCTAGATAGTTCTCGAACCCGTAGGGTCCGCATGCTTAACATTCGATGACGATTTGTATTATGAGTTATGTGTTTTGGTGACCAAAGTTTGTTTGGAATCCCGTATGAAGTCACGGACATGACGAGGAGTCTCGAAATGGTCGAGAGGTAAAGATTCATATTTTGGAAGGTAGTATTCGGACATCGGAATGGTTCCGAGTGAGTCTGGTATTTTTCCGGAGTACGAGGGGTAACCGGAACCCCCCGGGGAAGTGTTGGGCCTACATGGGCCTAAGGGAGAGAGAGGGAAGCCCGGGGAGGGGGGTGGTTCGTGCCCCCTCCTAGGGAGTCCGAATAGAACAAGGAGGAGGGGGCGCGGGCCCCCCTTTCCCTTTCCCTCTCCCTCTCCATCCTATTCCCTCCGTGAAAGAAAGGAAAAGGGGGGGGCGAATCTTACTCCTAGTAGGACTCCCCCCCACCATGGCGCGTGCCCCCTGGCCGACCTCCTCCTCCTCCCCTCCTTTATATACGGGGGTGGGGGCACCCCAAAGGCACAACAACAGTTCTCTTAGCCATGTGCGGTGCCCCCTCCACAGTTTACTCCTCCTGTCATAGCGTCGTAGTGCTTAGGCGAAGCCCTGCGCGGATCACATCACCATCACCGTCACCACGCCATCGTGCTGACAGAACTCTCACTCGACCCTCTGCTAGATCAAGAGTTCGACGGACATCATCGAGCTGAAAGTGTGCTGAACATGGAGGTGCCATACATTCGGTACTAAGATAGGTTGGATAGTGAAGACGTTCGACTACATTAACCGCGTTAACCTAACGCTTCCGCTTTCAGTCTACGAGGGTACGTGGACACACTCTTCCCCTCTTGTTGGTATGCATCTCCTAGATAAATCTTGCATGATCGTAGGAAATTTTTTGAAATTGCATGCTACGTTCCCCAACAGTTTGTACTTTTGATGAAATTTTATAATAAATCCAAATCCTTTTAAAAAGAACACAAACCAGTATAGGGATCAGTTCTACTACTCTAGGTATGCAGGCTCGTCGTGGTGGACAATAGAGCTATTTCAATTGAAATTGTATTTCACTGTTTGTTCCTTTTGTGATGTGCTCAGGATTGCTGAAACGGGATAACTAGACTAAATTGCTGAAAGGGGATAACCAGACTAAATTGCTGAAAGGGGATAACCAGGGTAAATTGCAGAAAGGTGTGTAGGAGCTGATGAAGGTTGCGGCAACTCTGGCATGGCAGATGACTGAAGCTTGTTCTTTTGATGGTCCTAGAGTTGACACCTTGTTGATGCCTAGGCCACTGTCCACCTTGATTCGATGTTTTTGTGTGTGTAAATTCTCAAGTCTAGTTTCATATTCTAGTTATTTGTTGTGTTCCATGTTGAAGTCTTTGGTTGTTGTTGCTAGTATGGTGGTAGCATGTTTTTCTCTCGTAGCGAGTGTTCCAATGGAGAGCACCCGCAATTGATTTCCTGCTAATGCCCCGACTCATTGCTCTCTTTCCTTGCCTCATCTATTGTTGTAATCCAAAATTTGTATTTCGTTAAGCAATTAATGGGAGGGGTGTATGACCAGTTGGGAAAACTGGTCCGATTTACTATTCCATTTGATTTTTCATGAAATAATTCACCATATATTTTCTCATAATTATTCACTGACATTTGCATAGAAATATTAACTACAAAGGTTGTCCATCGGAGGCAATTCAAAATTTGAAATATAGACACTACAACAAGATTTACTAGCATATTTTACTTTTGAATAGAGAAGATGGTGTCAAATATTCACTGTTAATTAAGTAAAAACTACTTATATTTATTGTTTCATATTTTGCTCAATATAATGTGTAGCTAAAGGAGTAGCGGTGACAAACCAACAGAGAGCACTATGTTGGTTTACTCGTAGCAAAGTTGTTCCTTATCACATGAAGCGTTTTGTCACCTTCTCCTCGGCAGCTAGGGAAAATTTTCCTTCAGGCTTCGCTGGTGCGTCTGTGGATTCACCTCCCCTTTGTTGTCCTCTCTGGTGGCCAGTAGTGGGGAAGAGAATCATGTTGCCTCCACTCGGGCTATTAGTTTAGGTTGGCGTCTTTGAGACCTCGCAGGTGCGATGCGTGGTTGGATGTCGTTTCTTCTTCTTCAAGTTTGTCTTTCAGGATGCAATCCTCCTTGAGTTTGTCCATTTTGACGTAGTCGATGGAGAACAAACATATATTCCCATTGTCTCATTCAGGTGGCGAGGTTAGTATTTCTCGTTGTGCGTGTGTCATGGCGAGATTTGATGTCAGGTGCTTCATACCTATTCAAGGGTTCAACCGCGAGGAGTGTGGCTCCAGGGTGCTGGTCTTTATGCTTTGTAGCTGTCATTGGGAAGGTCAAGTGGACTTCAGTAGGGAGTAGTGACAACAATGCGTCGGCGCTCACTGTGTGGTCTAGAGATTTCATGTAACTTTTATCATGTTTGTGGTGGTTTGTACTTTTGATCACCTTTTAAAATTGACCTGGATCTTTTAAAAAAATACGAACCCGTATAGGGATCAGTTTCACTACTCTGTGTATGCAGGCTCGTCCCGCGGGCTTACTTACTCTATGTAAAGCAGGCACAGTGCAATTCATAGCCAATCTTTGTAGGGGTGAAACTGGATCGGATTTGCACGGATAATGCTTATACCATATCTTATGACACATTTTTTTGCAGATTCAGAATTGGGTCGGTTGTGGTTGAATACCGGATTATGAGGATTTGAGAACGGTATGGTAACGGAACATACTTGGATCGGAAAAATGGCCATATACCACATGCATATATGCAGGATATATAAATTATTTTAAAAAAATTATATATGAACAATGCGCAAGTATAAATACATGTGTAGTTTAAACACATGTAAATCATTAGAAGCTACTAAAGTAAGTCAAATAAATCACTAACAAGCATATGTAGTCTCATAAGCAAAGATAATATTCATGTGTTTGTAGTTAATATTTAAAAATGACTCATAAATCGGATATCCATATTTTAAAAGGTGGGATTATCCGGCTCGAAGAAATGGATTATCTTACGACGCCGTATATTACCAATTACACATACTATATGGTATCCTATCACCGGACTTGAATTCGTACAGGATTGTGTTCGGATGTCAAAAAGCTTGCCATATCCTCTGAAAAGGATTCGTAAACTGTTATAGTCAAAAGTTATCCTACCCATTTTCATCGTTAGATCTTTGCAACACGTTTAATTTCCAAAGGCCCACACTTGCTAACTCTTAATGGAATAAGAAACAAC
Organism: Triticum dicoccoides; assembly: GCF_002162155.2. Taxonomy (NCBI): domain Eukaryota; kingdom Viridiplantae; phylum Streptophyta; class Magnoliopsida; order Poales; family Poaceae; genus Triticum; species Triticum dicoccoides. Next base: position 674,591,782 of record NC_041388.1, on the reverse strand, counting down.
ATAGCACATATGTTTTATTTTCGTGTGGTTCACAGATACCTCAACTATGATGGGTCATTGTTGATGCTACCTAACAGCGTGTGTGTGTGTGTGTTGGGGTGGGTGGGGGGGGGGCGTATCAGCTGATAGTCCAGAACGCTGCGGCACGGTTCCTTTCTGTCTTCATTCTTGACAAATCTGGCTTAGCTTAGCTGCTTTTTCGAGAGATTTTTTGTAGTAGTACGAAACCAAGCCCAAAATATCATATTTGGCTACTATGCATGCACTGATTGTATTAATTTTTTTTGAAACAAGCTGATTGTATTAATTGTACGTACGCACAATAACTCGGGTAGTGTACGCTGAGGTGGGGCACCCACTAGTAGAAAAAGGGTCATTTGTCCCGGTTCGTAAGGCCCATTTGTTCCGGTTGGGGAACCAGGACTAAAGGGTCGGTACTAAAGCCCTACACCTTTAGTCCCGGTTCTTACACCAACCGGGACAGATGGGGCTCCACAGTTGCGGCTTCCCCTGACAGGGGGGCCTTTTGTCCCGGTTGGTAGCACCAACCGGGACCAAAAAGCTACCACGCGTCAGCATTTCAAGGGCTAGGGTTTTTTTCTGAAAGGAGGGGGGTGGGGGTTTTGTATGGTTAATTTTGGGGGGGTTCATATATTGTGTTAGGTAGCTAATTAATTAATAGAGAGAAGTGTCCTCTTTTATCTCTGTGCTTGGTCGACGCTACGTACTATATGTATAGAGAGGCCATCGACACGCTAGCTAGTAAGCAAATGAAGGAAACCATTAAGTACAGAAGTTCGTCATGAACATATTCATACAGAGAGAAGTGGTATCGACCTCCCCTTCTCCGAGAGATTGGTCGAACAACAAGTTTCCGTATATCTATCCGGCGCTACTGGCTACATATATATAATATTAAGATCTCTTACAATATAATCCCCTAATTATATATGAACTCAGCTTCCAGTTGGTATTCTCCGGCTTTATTGATGACGTGGTCAAGAAAGAATCCCGCCAATTCCTCTTGAATTGCTTTGATGTGATCTTGTGGTAGGAGTTCATCCCGCATCTGCCACATCTAATTTGAAGAAGGAGGTCAATACATATATATGAATGAAACTTAACACAAATGATGGTAAGATAATGAAATTGTGAATATTATTGCTTATGCACATCAAATTGTCTTTTAGAGTAGCCCCAGTTTTTTTGCAAGTCGCGTTGTAGATGAACTCGCAAACGTAGTATCCACAATAATCATTCCCTTGTTGCTGCCACAAGCACTATATGAGAAATAGAGGTCAATCAAACTGATAATGAAGCATTATAAATGGCATTGATGAAAGTAAGTAGAATCAACAGGATCGAGATGCGCGAAACTAGCTAGCTAGTAATACTTTCTTTCGGGTATGTCCATCGCACCTCCCCCGGCAGTCCCGGAGATTGTGCGGTGAATACTTGCCAAACCCTGCGAGACAAAGAACAAAATTACTTGATATCAGGAAATGAACAAAAAGTTGCCGATATGGTCCGATAATGATCGATTTAACTTACTTCTCGAGCATTTTAGTCATGTCCGCATAGGTCTCGGGAGATTTCCGTCTCGAGTCTAAGACGGTTACTAGTCCCTGCTCAAGCTTAATCTCCAGGAGAATATAGTGGAAGCTGCGCACACATGCATAACTCATCAATTACATTACTATAACCTCAAGTAATAAGGGAAACCGAATATGCACAAGACAGTAACACTCACTTGAAGTTGTAAGGAAAGAGTATTTTATCTTTGTTTTGATTTATTACCAACGATTGGAGCAAGTTGGCCTCGGTTGCTTTGGCATCAAATTTAACCGCATATTCATCTATGAGATTTGTGTTAATGAACCCAATATCATAGATTTCTGCTTCTCTACATTCGACGATCTTCAATCTGCATAATATAGTGAGGATAATTATATATACATGCAATGAAAGAGCTGAGCTATATATATAGAGACTTAATGACAGAAGTATTACTTACAAACAGTAGCAAGTGACCATTAATTTTTCGAGGGCCTTTTGATTGAACCACTGGAAGAAGTCCTCAAATGGAACAGACAACAGTTCAATTCCAACGAGGTCGTGCTCCTCTTTAACTCTCAGCGTCAAAGTATTCTTCCCCCCAGACTCGCTGCATGTTTTCATGTACCAATCATGGAATCTTTGCATCATCATTGTCTAAATAGTTCCATCTCTGACGAGAGGCTTCCCGTACTGGTATTTGTGTTCGTCCACCTCCATTATATCAAAATTTGCATCATCGGGCAGGTAATCTCCAAGATTAGTATAACCGGGCACCATCCTCGGATCATTAGCGACGATATCGCTAGACACCTTGAGCGGGGGGCACGATTGGTTCGCCTGTTCGCCGAGCTGGGAATTTTTTTCCCAACTCGTCGTTCTGCTAACCTTCGATAAATGACTTTCCAATAATGCGCTCATAGTTGGTTTTCAGCAGAGACGGTGGTGGTTTCTTCAGGGAATCGAGTGTGCGCTTTGCTTTCACCGGATCTACCTTCTCCTCCGGAGGTGGACGTTTATTTTCTTTCACCGCTTCAAAGAAGTCCCTCACTTCGGCTCCCACGATCTTTGTGTTTTCCTCCACGGACCTCTCGTATGGTAACTTCTCTAGAGGCTTTAGAGATGTACCAAATCTGAATTGCCTCCCTCCTCTAGCTGTACTGCTAGATGCCGGAGCAGACGGAGCGGTTGCGGCTATCTTCTTTGCTTGCTTACGAGGTGGAGGAGAACGAGTACGACGCTCCGGAGCAGCCGAAGCGGCGACGGGTCTCTTCCGTCTTTGCTGACGAGGCGGAGAAGGAGGAGGCTGCCTGCTCGCACTACTAGAAAAACGGCTATAGCTAATATGGACACTAATGGCGCACCATGTATGTGGTGCGCCATTGCTATATAGTAGTGGCGCACCAGATATAGGTGCGCCATTAATGGCCATATTACTAATGGAGCACGTGGTATGTGGTGCGCCATTACTAGTTTTGTCCTGGCCCCACACCCCTCCCCAATCTTACTAGTGGCGCACCAGGGGATAGTGCGCCATAACTAGTTTTAACTAGTAATGGCGCACCACACCCACTGTGTGCCACTACTAACAATTGTTTTTTTATTTTTTATTTTCAAAACTAGCAATGGCGCACCACACCCTCGGTGCGCCACTACTAACAATTTTTTTTCAAAACTAGCAATGGCGCACCACGCACCAGGTGCGCCATTAGTAACCATGGTTACCAATGGCGCATTCTTAGGAGGTGTGCCATTGGTAACCTAAGAGCAGCTAGATATTTTTGGCAGCCACCTACCACACTCACTTTCCCCACTTTATTTTCTCCACCTCTACCAAGCTTGGTCTCGGCTGCCTCCTCCTCCTCACCTCATTTGCACCATAGATTCATCCAAATTAAGTGGTTAAATTTCCTTTTTTTGATAGGTAAGTAAGGGGAAAGCTTTCTTTATGTTCTAGATCTACTTTTTGCTCCCTCCAACACCGTACACACTTTTTATGGCCTAGATCTACGTATGTTTGTGGTGTTGCATATGTTTATGTTTGCAGGTACCGGTATTTGAAATGCAATAGTTGACAATATTTTGACAGAATGTTGATTCATTTTCGTTTCGGCGAGAATTTGGCACTATGCATTTTTTGTCCTATTTTTAGGCAAAGTCATGCCAAATTTTTTGGTTCTAAAATATCATTTTGCTCTACCCCGCAGGCGACCATGGTCCGCACGATGACCGAAGGCATCGTGAATAGGTATTTGAGCTCCGCGAAGGCCGAGATGCTTCAAAAGAACGAGACGGAGATAAGATGTTCATGTCGAAGATGCAAGCTAAAGAGCCTTATGGACCCAGATTCCAAACAGGTGTGGGACCACCTGCTCGTGCATGGTTTCATGGATGGCTATCAGTGGCAAGGTGATGAATATGATTATTAAGTCGTCCATGGGGTCCGGGCAATAAATAAGGAAGGGCAGCAAGACAATAGCGGCGAGGGCGGGCGAGAAGATGAAGAATCTCCAGGACATGATCACGAAGTAGATGGAGGACACAGTCATCATGTAGAAGATGCCGGACATGATGATGGGGAAGATCAAGACGAAGGGCATGATCATGAAGATGAAGATGCCGGAGCAGACGACGATGGACCATCGATGGGCTGGGTGCAGGACCCTCATATTCAAGAGTTGCTTCTCAAGTAGACGGGTAATGCAAGAGCTGCCGCCTGAGAGAAAGCCAAGCTAGATGAACTGGAGATAGACGCGGTTATTCCATTGTATGAACTGAAGATGAAGGTAAAACACAAAATGACCAACGCATGCTTCGACAAGAATATGTCATTCTGGCACGAACGTCTTCCCAAGGGGAACAAGTGCCCAGCCAGTTTCGAGGAGGCGAAGAAAATCGTGTGTCCTCTAGATTTACCGCACATGAAATACCATGTGTGCATGAATGATTGCATCATTTATCGAGACGAGCACGCGGAGTCTACCATATGTCCGGTGTGCGGCGTCACTCGATACAAGAAGAGGAAGAAAGCTCCTCGAAAAGTGGTGTGGTACTTTCTGATCACTCCTCGTCTACAGCGGTTTTTCGTGGACCCTAAGCTAGCAAAGCTCCTGCGTTGGCACGCGGATAGGGAGGAGAAGAAGCGAGAAGATGACGGAAATGATCCGGAGATAAAAAAAAGACAAGATGCTGAGTCACCCTAAGGATGCGAGCCAGTGGAAAGCGTTGAACTTCGAACACCCAGAATTTGGGGACAATCCAAGGAACATCATGCTGGGCACGAGCACCGATGGAGTCAATCCGTTTGGTAGCTAGAGAAGCACACATAGCACCTGTCTTGTGTTTGTGTGGATGTACAACCTTCCCCCTGGATGTGCATGAAGAGGAAGTACATTCACATGAGTATGCTAATTGAAGGGCCGAAACAACCAGGGAACGACATCAATCTTTATCTGGGGCTGCTGAAAGAGGAGCTAGACACGCTGTGGAAAACGCCAGCCAATACGTGGGACGCCGCAGAGAAAGAATATTTCCCTATGAGAGCCGCACTGCTCACGACGGTGCACGACTATCTCGGTTACAGATATGTCGCGGGGCAGGTGGTCCACGGATTTTGTGCATGCTTCAGGTGCATGGATTACACAACGTATCGCCAGCTAGATAGAGATCCCGGGTCTTCGAAAAATGTGTTCATAGGACTTCAAAGGTGGCTTCACGATGATGACTCATGGAGAAAATGCAAGGATCTGTTCGATGGTGAAACCGAATCCCGAACACGCCCGCGTACGAGGAGCGGCGAGGAAATAGATGAGTTGTTGAAAAATTGGAAACAGTGCCCACCGCCGGGAAAGAAGCGAAAGGCGCCAGAGCCGCTGCTGAAGGTATGGAAAGCGAGGTCTGTTTTCTAGGACTTGCCGTACTGTAAGATCCTCCGTGTGCCTTGCAGCCTTGATGTCATGCATATCACGAAGAACATGTGCGAGAGTCTGCTTGGTACCCTGCTCAATGAGCCAGAGAGGACCAAATATGGGCCGAAAGCAAGGGCAGACTTGCGATCAATGGGCATTAGGGAGGAGCTTCACACAAACCGCCCTAATGATGATGATGATGATGATGATGAGGTGAAGGACACGTAAACTCGTCGCAAAGGCAAAAAGGCCAAGAAGATCGAATATGACTGCCCTCCCGCGTGCTTCACTCTAAGTCAGGAGGAGATTGAGCAGTTTTTCACCTGCCTCGTAGGAGTAAAACTTCCTTACGGTTACGCGCGGAAGATAAGCAGATACCTAGACTTAGTGAAGCAGAAGTTCAGTGGGATGAAGTCTCACGACTGTCACGTGCTGATGACGCAGATACTTCCAGTTGCAATCTGTGCGATCATGGACGTGCACGTCCGTGAAACGCTATTTTGCCTATGTAACTTTTTCGATGTCATCTCTCGGAAGTCAGTTGGCGTGAGGCAACTCATAAGGCTACAGGAAGAGATCATGGTGATACTATGCGAGCTTGAGATGTACTTCCCGCCCGCATTCTTTGATGTTATGGTGCATCTGCTAGTCCATATCGTGGAGGATATCATCCAACTCAGGCCGACGTTCCTGCACAACATGATGCCGTTCGAAAGGATGAATGGTGTCATCAAAGGATACGTTCACAACAGGGCACGTCCATATGGAAGCATAGCCAAGGGCTTTCTAACCGAAGAGTGCATCTCCTTCTGCACGAATTATCTAGGCATCGAGAACCCCGTTGGTCTGTACTTACCTTCCTTTTGTAACTTCTCCATCACCAAGTTGAAGTATTGAGCACTTTCTTCTTGAATTTGGAATTTTTGTTCTTATCCCTCTTGTTTTGTTGCAAATCATCACTTACAGGCACCTTCGGCTTCTTTGTGTTTTCTTCTGGTATTTTAATTGTTTTTATTTATGTTTATTCTAGTAAAATAAAAAAAAGTTAGTAATGGCGCACCAGGAGAAGGTGCGCCATTGCCATCACGGTGTTTATGGCGCACCCCTAGAAGGTCCGCCATTGATATACCAATTTTTATTTATGTTTATTCTGGTATTTTATTTTTCAGTGTTCCTTTTCCTGCTTAAATTTGCAAAAAAAAAATTGAAAATGCGAACATTTTTCTAACTCACAAAAAGTATTGAATTTGTTAATATTTTTTTGAACTCATGAATATTTTTAAATTTCATGGGCACTTTTTGAATTCATGATATTTTTTCAAATTTGATGATATTTTTTCATATTCATTAATGTTTTACCAATTCACAAATGTTTTGCAATGCAAGTATTTGAAAATTAGTAATAACTACTTATATCGTACATTTTAAAATTTGTGGTCCTTTTCTAAAAAATTATTACATGCAACTAAGAATCCAAAAAAAAGTTAGTAATGGTGCACCAGGAGAAGGTGCGCCATTGCTATCACGGTGTTTATGGCGCACCCCTAGAAGGTGCGCCATTGGTATACCTATTTTTATGGTGCACCCCTAAAAGGTGCGCCATTGCTAACCCTCCCCCCACTAAAAAAGGCAAAGATAAAAAAAACTTCGATCCCAAATCCCCAATCCCCACTACTTCCCCCGAGCCCTTGACCTGCTGCTCCCGACCTGCGCCGCCGCCCCGACCCACTGCGCCGCCGCCCAGTGTTCCTCTTCATCGTCATTGTCCCTAGTCCAAGGCTGAGGAGCCACCGCAACGTCGCCATCGACCACCTCGTCCTCTACCTCCGGCCACCGCGACGCCATCGACGAATTCATCGTCTTCACTGCACGCCCGGCCTCCTCGAGCTCGTCCCCGGAACTGCGGTGAACTCCTCTCCCTGTTCCCCCTTCCTTCGCCTCGATTCGTCGCCGTTTAGCCGACCCGGCGCTCGGCCACCATGGCAGGGAGATCGATTCTCCCGGGCATGTACTGCCTCGCCTCGCCTGGCCGGTCCTTGCCGCCACCGCACTGTCCATGTGCATCCCGCCGCTCACCTGCGTCATCTGCGCACGCGCCTGTAGCCGCTCGCAGTTGCCTGCTCCTCTATGCCTGCCTTGCTTGCCACCACTGCTTGCTGACGCTCTGCTTCTGCGCCGCCACTGCTAGCGATGATGTTGCTTTGCTCGTTGCCTGCTGCTGTTATCGCCGTCCCTGCAAGGGAATTAGGGTTGTGATGCTGCTCTAGTTCTAACTTCTAAGTTCACTGAATTTTGTCAACTTGTGATGTTGTTGCTACTGTAGATCTTCTGAACTTGTGAATTTTGCTTAGAAACATCAATGAATTTGTCCCCTTCTGCTGATGATGTTTCCTCCCTCACGCAGGTCTGTATGAGCAGAAAAGGACACTGACCAGCGACCGCCCGCCCAACAATTATCACACCAGCAGCTAGTTCATCCGATTGAACTGCAACTGGAATGGTGAGCCTTGCTTGTGCTCCTTCCTCTCTTTTTCGTTTCTGGTTTCTAAGGTATCTATTAATGTAAAAATAGTGCCAGTGAGGCAGCATACTATAGAAGATAGGCCTAAATGTTATAGAGGTGGGTGAACATGATGAGCCTTTCATGTACATATTTGGATTGGTTGATTGCCTGGCATGAGCTAGATGAAATGATCTGTTTGCTCTATTGATTCGAGTGGATGTGGACGCTTGATAAAATTATCTTATGAAATGATTCCAATGTTGGCAGCTTCTGATTCCAATGCTGGTAGCTTCTGATGTTCCAATAATGACCCCTTTCTCCTGAAATGTTGATTAATTTCCATTTCGGTTGAGAATGGGGCACTCATAGGTCAAGAAAATTAGCAAAGGTCATGCCCAATTTTCTTGACCTAGAAGGTGCCCGATTCTCAACCGAAACAAAAATTAGTCAGCATGAATGGCATTTACCTGGGAGCATTGTTCAGCATTGCTTATATCTGCGCATATGGTCTATTTATTATTACTACAGCACCATGTATTTTTTTATGATGGCAGCTTGGTGCTTGTCTGTAGTCAAATAGGAGTAAAGGATCACAGCTTTGTCTGTTATGTGTAATCACCTGTAAACTTTGACAGTTGTTATAAATTAAAGAAAATAAGTAACCGAGGCTTGCAATACTGAACCAAATGCAAGTACTTGGCTGAACTTCAACACTAGGCATGCATGATTTCCACAACTTACAGCTAAGCAAGCAGCTAGCATTTCCCTTTGCTTTTGGCACTTGAGGTTGTTCAAGTAAAAGAAGAAAGAAATGTTGAACTAAAGGTACTAGTGGGGTGCCTAATGATCACCCAACCATTTCAAAGACTTCTTTCAATGTGCAATCTGTTTTAAATGCCCGGCTACCACAAAGGTGTACACCACACATGTATGCAAATGCAAGCATGGCACCTTCCATTAGTGAAATACCACAATCTGTGGCAAGCACATTGTTTTCATGGAGGTTTAAGCGAGAAAATGTACGAACCCCAAATTAGTTGTCAAATAAAAGCAGTAACTTTATGGTACCTAGCATGAACCCCACTCACCCACTCAGCTTCCCGGTTAGAGTGATCGATACAATATATTCCAGTGAAAGACCTAAGGAGACTACTATAGTGCCCTCACACACATTCAGCTTAAGAACACAGCAACACTGTTGCATTATTCCACTGCTACTTGCTAAAGCTAGTATGAATGTGTGACCTTCCAGCTTTAGCAATAGTGCACTTAGTAGGATAGAAAATATATAACCTGCAATAGTGCACTTAGTAGGATAGCAATAGTGCACTTGGAACAATCTTTTGGGTAAAGGGGTGTTTATAACCTGTAATGTGAAAATATATAGGATAGAAGAATAGATACTACCCTGATCTCATCCAATAACTCTAGTAGCCTTTTTCTATTTAGAGCGAACATGGCCGACAATGATGAGGCCGGCGGTTTGGGCAAGCAATTCTGGGAGCTGTCCCAGGAGATGGAGGAAGAACCTCACCGCTATGAGGACGCCGCGGAAGACACCGATCCCGACTACACAACCCCTAGTGGCGTCGGGGATGACACCACTGATGGTGCCACCGGGGATGCCACCACTGATGATGGCAGCGAATGCACAGATGGCAGCCAACCGAAGAGGCAACGGAAGGACCAGCGCCCGAACGTGCTCGGCACCGTCAAGGAGGAATTTACTCAAGTGTCCTCCAGTGGGCAACCAACGGCGCCCAAAGAATTAGTCAGTGGGTACGCGGGACAACTCGGGTGAATTCTCCGGAGCACCGTCTCGATCAACACCGAGAACCTAAGGCATCGTGACCGAGGGAATTTGCGCAACCTCCTCTTCACGAAGCTGCACGAACGATACAAGTTCCCCGGTGACTTCGCAAACACACGCCTCTCAGGGAATAAAGTGAACAGTGTCGCCCTCACGAAGATGAGCACGGCCCTGGCTACTTGGAGAGCCGCGGTGAAGAGAAGGATTCTAAGTGGTGATAGTTATGAGAAGATCAAGGAGACATATCCTTCAATCAGCAAAGCTGACTACCTAGAGTTCAAGATCAAGTGCGAGAGCAACGCATCCGCAGAATCAAGTCAGTGGGGGAAAGATATGCGGGACTTGAACTTAGGGGTCCACAAACTCGGTCCCGGTGACTACAGAGTGGCAGAACCTATATGGGACAAGGAGGACGCGGAGCCTGCCGAGCAAGGCCTACCGCCCCTCTTCGATAAATACCGTGACAAGCAGACCAGGAACTATGTCAGGGCCCGGTACAAGGTGGACCCGGTAACAAAGGAGCTTACCACAGATCCGAGGACCAAGGCGCTTGAGCTTGGTCTGGTAAGGAATACACCCCCGCGTAATTAGCTCCATATGGTTGCATTCTAATTAATGAAGCCAAATTTCTAAATGGTTCATGTTCCTTCCACAGGAAACTGAAAGCAGTAGCGCGGGGTCGTCTCAGAGCTCCCCGTCTGGCCCTTGGGACACCACTTTAAATAGGGAGTTGAATGTAATGAAACACAAGGATAAGTTCAGTAAGCCGTCATCAGCTGGTCGTGTGGCCGGCAAAGGCTTGTCCACGAAATGGTTGGAATACTATACTGCTGGGCGAAAGGAGAGAAAGACCGGCTCGGAAAGCCAGGAGCGCGAGGTTCAAGAACTCAAGGCACAAGTGGCATGGATTCCGGAGATAGTCGAAGAGCAAGTGCGAGACCAAGTGGGAGCGACGATCACCGCCATTATGCCTACCTTGCTTGAGGGGCTGCGGGGGTGGATTGCGGGCGGCCAACAGGGGCCGCCCCCGATTCCCAGCTTCACGGGCAGCAACTCGCACAATGTGTCGGCGCCATTTGTGTCTCCGGCGGAGGCGACATTGGTGTCTCCGACGGCGGTGCCGACATTGGAGCTTAATGCACCCGGGTGTGGGAAGAATACACCGGCCGGCACCTCGGCAGCAAGCGGCCCCTCCATCACTTGCACGCCCGCCGTTGGCGGTGCCTCGACATTAGCCGAGCTCGACGCCATCACGGTAACTAAGCCTCGGCCGATGACTTCATCTCCTTTCCTTTGACTGGGCATCCCTGACGCCCTACATATTTTCGCAGGGCGCCGCCAACGTTCCATGCACTCTCCTGCACTTCGTGGACGGCGAGTTGATCAATGTCACCAAGGCCAGAATCGTTGAACCGGGCAACCCCGTGTTCCACGGTAATCCGATGCCACCCACCGTGTATAGGGTTCAACTGGTTCGGGTGCTGCGGGGCTGCGACGACTTGTTACCTCTGTATCGACCCCCTGGGTCCGACGAAGATGATGTGATGACCCTCAGCGCCTGCTTAGGATGGTCCATGCTTTGGCTGAAGAGCCAGATTCGTTTGGGGGCGGGGGACACCACCCCACAGACAACACCGCTAGTCGTGCCGGCACCAAGCCATGGCAAGACCACCGCAATGCTACCGCCGTCAGCTGATCCAGACATGCATATGGCACATGATCCGGATGACGACGAGGTGCATTTACCAACGTCGATAAGTACTTCAACGAACATGGGTACGGTGACGAATTCTTGGGGCCTCCTTCTCAAGAACCCAACCCTGCAAAAGACGATCGCGATCTAGCTGGTACCGCGGAGATACCCAATTGCAACAGGCGTCGTCTAGCGTTCAGTTCTCAGGTGACGCCTCTAGCTGCCGCCTTCACCGAGACTCAAATAGCCGAGGTGCGAAATATTATCAGCCCCAACACACTCAAGAAGGTGGTCTCTGAGCAGAACTCGATCCCATTACAGCAGAAGAAACAGAAGGGACGGAAAAGAAAAAATAAAAAGGGTGCGAGCCAGCCGGCACCGAGTACGATCCGTGCTCAGGACGGGCCACCAGTACCTAAGGATATCTCGAGGAGGCCGATGCTACCGACTAATCTGCTCAATGCAGCAACCGGTGCTATGCAGAGTTTGCATGATAGTGTTCTTTCTATGGAGAAGCGGCGTCTCTCCGAGAATGATGTGGCATACCCCGTTTTCGTGGCCAAGGTGCCAGAGGGAAAGGGATTTGTCAATAGCACCATCGGGCGTATGATCATCCTACAGTTTGATGACATCTTCGCTATGTTTAACCTTCATCCGTTGCACTACACCTTCATTCGGCTATTTTCGCTCAGTATGGAGATGCGAATCAATAGAGACAAGACCCCGGACATCGTGATAATCGACCCCTTCTACATGCGTGCCAAGATCTTGGGCAGTGCTGGGGACCGGCAAGTCGCGAGTTCATACCTCGAAGGCGTCATTCTGGCGAACCCAGATAAGGATAACTTCATCGTGCCTTACTTTTTTGAGTAAGTCATCCCCTCACCGCCCTGTAACATATGATTTCTTAGATTTCGATCGTTCTTTTTTTCTAACATTCCGTGTTTTGTGTAGTGACACACATTGCACACTCATCCTCTTAAGCCCGAAATATTCCATGGCCACGTATTTTGACTCGGACCGTCAGTCGAAGAAAGACTACACAAATATGAAGAAAGTTCTTGATGATGCTCTCCCGGTCTACGCAAAATCTGGAGGCACCTTTAGGAGGCCAATTTGTAGGTACGGCAAGCACGTGTTCACCCACGTAACGACGTTCCCCTGTGTCAAGCAGCCGCCTGGCAGTCAGAAGGATGCCTACTATGCCCTCCATCACATGCGGGCGATCGAATGGGACCATAATCACCTTCTTCTACCAAATAATCTCAAAGATTGGGCCGCACGCTTGTCGGCAATCATCTATCAAGATGTCCTTCGTACCTCGGGGCAGTTCTACCTCAAATATCAACCATCCAACAGTGAAATAGAAACAACGCTAAAAATGCAGGCTGACAACGATCGTGATTTCATGACCATCACGAAATACGGTGGCTTCATCCATGCTCCGGTCCCTGAGTCGAGTCGAAAGTATTGATGCTATGTAGTTCTGAAATATCGATTAGCTTATGTTGTAATTAAACTTTAATGAAGATTTATGTCTCTTTAGTTTGGACAGTCGTTCAACTTATATGTAATCGATGTTATTTATTAGTAGGACCATGAATCGTGCTATTAATGTGTTGCTTTTCTCTTCCGATCCTTTTGTTGCATACTTATATATTGCTTATATATTATCTATGAATTGCTACTAACGTTTTGTTTGGCTAGTGCATAGAGATGTCATCGTATGTCTTGTACAAGGGTAAGGTTCCCGGAGTCTACGACGAATGGGAGGAGTGTCGGAGACAGGTTCATCGTTTCAACGGTAACAGTTACAAAGGGTACACCACTAGGGCGGAGGCGAAAGCTAGATACACGCGCTATCTAGCAGGAGAGAGGAGGGAGCGGAGGAGGAACCGGATGAAGACCAGTTTCTATGTGATGCTCATCGTGACTGCAGCTCTCTTCTATGTAATGGTAATTTAGATAATCGATATCGACTTTGTAATGTGACAACAAACTCGGCTAATATGATGAACTTTGCTAATGTCTCGAGACCTAAACTTGGCTAATGTTTGAACTTTGTTTTCTATTTCGAATTTGAAGACTAATATGATGAATTCTATTGTGTGATGTTTATATTCTGTGATGTCACATATTTTGTAACCTGTGCAAATACCAGAAAAGCAAAAAATAATAATTCCAAATATTCATAGTAGTGGCGCACCGTATTGAGAATTAGTGGCGCACCAAGATAAATACCAGTGGCGCATTATCGGGCATAGTAATGGCGCACTTGGGGCATAGGTGAAGGCAAATATGGCCCCCAGTAGTGGCGCACCATATTGAGCATTAGTGGCGCACCAAGGCTAAATGCCAGTGGCGCATTGTGGGGCATAGTAATGGTGCACTTGGGGGCATACGTGAAGGTAAATATGGCCCCTAGGAGGCATAGTAATGGCGCACTATTGGACATAGTAATGGCGCACTATGTGGTGCGCCACTATTATATGGGATACTAATGGCGCACCAGAGGTGCGCCATTACTATTTGTTACTAGTGGCATGTTAATAGTGGCGCACCTATAGTGCGCCATTAATAGCAAAAACTGGTGCACCACTAACAGCTTTTTTCTAGTAGTATCGGGCGCGCCGGCGCAGGCGGAGAAGGAGGCGGAGTGCCGCCATGCGCCAGAGAAGGAGGCAGATGCCCTGATCACTCGCCGGAGGAGGAGGCGGAGTGCCTTGACTCGCCGGAGGAGGAGGAGGAGGAGGCGGAGGCGTCCAGTTCGGAAGGTTGATGAGCTCCTTCCGCCATAGGCATGGAGTCTTAAGAGAAGAACCCAGCCGAGTCTCCCCTTCACTTGTAGGTTGGTCAAGCTCGAGGTCCTCAAATCCCTCCGTTATTTCATCCACCGTCACCCTAGCATATCCTTCTGGAATTGGACAACAGTGAAAAGTTGCGGTTGGGTTCAGGAGGTCGAACAGAGCCGATAGCCGCCTTGACTTTGAAGTTCTGCCATTGCGTCATAAGGTGGCAATGTTGAGACTCTATGATAGCATCCACGGGGTAGCGAGCAGGAGCCGTGAAGATGGGATCCAGTTGAAGCAGCTCGGTGGAAGCCATGTTGCTTCTCCGCTGAGATGGAGGGGTAGCTTCGGCGGGTCGCTTGATGCGAACTGCTTCTCGTTCCTCTATCGCGTGTACCCTTGCGTGCAGCACCTGCAGTTGGGTCTGCTCCACTTTCTTCCTCCTCTCCTGGCATTTGTAACTGCTTGCGTCTGGAAACCCAGCCTTCCACGAAACGGAGCCTGGCGTGCCTCATGTCCGTCCAGGGTGCTCAGGATTCCCGAGGGCCATGGTGAGCTCGTTATTCTCTCTGTCTGGAACGAACGTACCGTCCTGCGCTGCGGCGATATAGTACTTAAGCTTCATGACGGGTATTCGCATTTGCTCTTTCGTCCACACGCACTTCCCTGATACGGGTTCCAAGCTTCCGCCAACCCCGAAGAACCAAGTCTGGCAACGGTCTAGCCAGTTCAATGTCTCGGGTTCAACCCCTTTATCAAGCAGGTCATTCTCAGCCTTGGCAAACAACGGCCGGGCTTTGAGGTAGCCACCTGACCCCATGCGATGGTGATGCTCCTTCTTCGCAGCATTTATCTTGTTTCTCGCTGACATCTGCTTACTCTTCTCCGATGTCTTGTGGGCCACAAATGTGGGCCAGTGATCTCTTATCTTCTCATAGCGGCCGGTGAATTCTAGTGTCTCTTCTTTGTCGACAAACGTTGTTTTCAGCTCATTCTTCCACCTCCTGAATAGTTCTGCCATCTTCTTAAGAGCACGAGACTTGATAAATTGCTCTTTAACTGGCTTCTCCGGATCCTCCTTTGGCGGTAGGGTGAAATTTGCCTTCAGCGTGATCCAAAGATCATCTTTCTGCATATCGTTGACATAAGATACCTCAGGGTCTTCCTTCTTAGGCTTCAACCATTGGTAGATGCTGATCGGGATCTTGTCCCTAACAAGAACCCCACACTAAGCAACAAATGATTCCTTTGTCCGGATGGATTCAATCGGTTGGCCATCGCGCGCGATTGCTGTGATCGTGAACCTTTCATCCGGGTGCAATTTTTTCTTCGAGCCTCGTTTCTTTACCGAAGTTGTGCTCGATCCGGAGGGCTAGAAAAAAGAAGAAAGACGAGAGTTAATATGTGTACATACCAAAACAATGAATGCATCAATTAGCTAGTCAGCACAGGCTTAATTAATATATATATATATACCTGGCTGGACTCTGTTCGGTCACCGGAGCCATCATCACATTCTCCTTCTTGCACCGGCATCTGGTCACCGGAGCCATCATAATCATGTCTTTCCTCATCCATTGTTCGATCACCGTAGCCTGCTTCTTCACCATGTCCTTCCAGACCATCATTGTCGTTAAGATATGGCATGACATCACCTCCGGCTAAGATTATGTCCCCCAACACTTGTTCTGCTGCCTTGTCTCGTCTGTGCTCCATTGGTTCTGCAAATATTACAACATGGCAATTATTATACAAACATGATAGCAGGTGGATATATTAGTGGCAAACGTAGACCTAGCTACCTAATCACAACAAGGAATCATATTAGTGGCCTCGACGCTTCTCTAGGGTTTGGGGTGGCCTCGGCAACGCTTCAATGGTTCGGGGTGGCCTCAACGACAATGCTCTTTTAACTTGGTAAATTTGGGCGGCCTCGGCAACGCTTCAAAGGTCCATATGCAAAAGCCATGGATTTCTTCAATAATTTCACACTAGCTAGGCAAGCTCTCGACCCCTCGGTCCCTCGACGACCCTCAAACCCTCGACCCCTCGACCCTCGGCCCCTCGGCCCCTCGACGACCCTCGAACCCTCGACCATCTACCCTAGCTAGTTCCCGACCCTCGCCCCCTCGAACCCTCGTCGACCCCCTCCCCCCCTCATGTTGAAGTTATCGGGGAGGGGGTATATCGACAACAACATACCCGATAAAAAATAAGAAGACGAAGAAGAAAAAAAGAGGAGAAGAAGAAAGGAATATAGGACAAGATTGAAGAAAAAAAGAAGAAAAAAAGAGGAGAAGAAGAAAGGAATGGTGGAGAAGAAGAAAAAATAGAAAATATTCTATTTTTTCTTCTTCTTCTCCTCCACTTCTTTTTCTTCTTTTTTCTCTTCTTACTTATTTCTCCTCTTCTTCCTCTCCTCTTCTTCTCCTTCTTCCTCTTCTTATTTTCCTTTTTCATCTCCTTCTTTTTCTTCTTCTTCCTTCTTAATATCACTTAGCACTTTTGCAACGATAGGGGGGGCTGCTCCCATGGTCTAAAATCGGTCTATGCACGATAGAAAATTCTGAAAAAATACATCTATGATCCCTCATACATACATACATACAAAAAATACATCTAAAAAATACATATATGATCCCTCATACATACATACATACATACATACATACATACATACATACATACATACATAAAAAAAACATCTGAAAACAACATATAAGAACATCTGAAAACATCTAAACAAATAGCATATATATGTATAACAAAAAATAAAGGAAAGCTAGGGGCCGTCCAAGCAGAGGAGCATGGCGGCGGCGCCGGTGGGGCAGGGCAGGGGCGCAGGTGCGCGAGGCAGGGCAGGGGTGCAGGAGCGAGGCAGGGCAGGGGCGTGAGGCAGGTGCTTACAGGGGGTGGCGGGGAATGGCGGGCGGCGT